>NW_026623902.1:67446-74890 GCF_030028575.1 Malurus melanocephalus | reverse complement strand
CCTCAGATCTCTCCATCCCCACCTCAGATCTCTCCATCCCCACCTCAGATCTCTCCATCCCCACATCCATCCATCCCCTCAGATCCCTCCATCCCCACATCTCTCCATCCCCTCAGATCCCTCCATCCTGCTGCACCACCGGAGCCGTGTGTGGGCAGCTGCACCCGGCAGCCATATGTCTCCTTTGCACCCTCATTTAGCTCAGGAGCGGGTCTGTTCCCTGAGAAACAAGGCCAGGAAGAGAGTTTATTTAGCAGGAGCTTCCTGCCTTTTCCAGATTTGCTGCCGGATCCATCTGAACTGGAAATGCAGAACTTTCTTGCTTTTTTTTTCCCTGCCCAACCAGAAGCTGCTGCTGCTGCTGCATTCCCGGGGCTCAGCAGCTGCAAACTGCGGGTGGCAAGAAGGCAGCAGAGGTGGAATTCCATCTTCCTTTCTGGAGTGAGGAGGAGGATGTAAATGTGTCCCGACTCCCTGGCCCTTGGCCAGCAYTCCCAGTATGCCCAGTCACCGCTGTCACTGGCCCAGTTGCTTTGCCAATCCCCGTCCCCAAACCAAAACAGCAACGACACCTCACCCACCTCCTCCCTTCCACCTTCTCCCCCTTTTTCTCTTTCCTGACAYAGATTTTGTGCTGCATCCGTGTCATTTTTTTTTTTTATCTCTCCCAAGGCCCAGCTCAATCCCACCCACCCTCTCCTGAGTCCTCTGAACTTCCACGCTCTCCACAAACCCTGTCTGTCACCGTCACTCGTGTCTGCCACCCCCTCTCTACATCCCACGGCTGCCCGAGGGAGCGGGGCTGATTCATTCATCCCGCAAGGAATCCTCCTCTGGAAAGCAGCAGTGCACAGATTTTGCCTGAATTTTGTATGCAGGGAAATGTCCTGGAGGCTGGCTGGTGGGGACGGAAGCTGTAGCAGGAGGGGGCAGCTGAGAAATGTCAGTTCTGTGGYTCTGAGTTGTCTTTTCTGGGAAATCTGATCACATTCCCCGTGTGATGCTGAAGTTACATTGCAACACGATGGGGAAAGATCCTGTTATCCTCCTTAAATTTGGCCGAGGTGTTTGGCTTGGGGGGAAAAAGCTTGTTAGAAGGGTGGGTGGTGCAAGGGGAATGAGCTGTACAAAACCTGCTCCTTTATTTGAGTGTCATGTGTGCAATTCCGGTKCTGCCTCCACCCTCCGTTCCCCAAATCTGCTCCAGATCCTTTTGGAATATTTAAACCGCAGTTTCCTCCAGCAGGGAATGTTTTGGGRCGGGGGCAGGCAGAGTTTGCCACCTTCACCCCCTGCACAATCCTCCCACGAATGARGCACATCAGACAAGCGTTGCCTTTTCCCTTTTTCCTTCCTGACCTAATTCCTGTCAGAGCAGCGTGGGATTCCCTCATTTTGGGCTCGTCACCCTGCTCAGCATCCCTGGGAATACCAACCTGCTGGGATGAGCACAGGCTCTTGCAGCTGGAGGATTTCTCTGCACCCTTTCCCAATGAATTTTCTGGGGAAAATTCCCACCCACTTAAAATTAAGTAACTTTTCCCTTTCCTGGTTGTCCCATCTGTGGCTCTGGACTGGGCAGCAGCTTCACTTGAGTGCTGAGGTGTCTGAGCTGCCTCCCTGTGTCAGTCCTGTCCCCTTTTCCCACTGAATGTGGCATTTCCAGAGCACCTGCCCTCTGTCTYTTAGCAAATTTGTTACAAACCCCCCAAAAAAATCYATGGGATAGAGGCAGCTCGCTGMATTCTCCTGCTTTCTGTGTCTGCARCCAATTCCAGTAACTGCATAAATGTCAAATACATATTTTGTGTTCAGCAGCTCCGCAAAGTAAAGGGGAATTGTTCAGGAATATCAGCTCTTCCTGTGCAGAGTCAGGAGTCGATAAATCTCCGTGAAATCCGACTTTGTGCCGAAAGAATTGAAAATGAGTTGTTAAACATCAGATGTGTTTTCTGGTCTGAGGRGTTTTGTTTGAGCCTCTCTCAGATTTAGGCTCCCCCTTTTTTTTCTTTTTGGAAATGATGTTTGTCCAGAGGTGTTTCCTGCTGYCACATCCCTCCACAGCCACGTGGAKYTGGTTTAGTCSTTGCTCAGACTCTGAAATCATAAAATCATGGGATGGTTTGGRTTGGGAGGGACCTTAAAACCCATCCAGTCCCACCCCATCCCATKGGCAGGGACACCTTCCACTATYYCAGGRTGCTCCAAACCCCATCCAACCTTCCCTTGGACATTTCCAGGCTCTCAGCATTACCTTGTACAGGTTCCACTATAATCCAGAATTCCTTTCAGGGTCTCTGTGGGCTGCCTGGTTCTTGCTAATCAAAGGGAAGCAATTAAATACAACTTTATCAAGAATTTTTGTCTTAATGTCCCACTTTTCCTGAAGTATGTGACCAGAAGAAGAGGAAATATTTGGGTTATCTTATCTCACAGAGCATGTTTGGGGTATAGAGCTGTTTTCTCACTGAAGATTTGACTCATTCTGAAAAGAACTGAGYTGGGATTTGGGGAAATGCAGCTTTTTTTTTGTGGTGATTTGCCCTGGTTGCCAGAATTCATTTCACCTGTGGGATGTTTGCTTGTTCAGAGCTGTCCTCAGTCTCCCTCTCCATCACTTACCTGCTTTGTCTACCTCAGGAACTTTGTCCAGCCCTGGCAGCTCCAAAATCCTGCTGAAAATCCTTTGAGCTGGGGCTGCACCCAGGGGATGAATGGGTGGGCTTGATCCAAGTGCTCAGTTTCCACAGGAAATCACAACCTCCACGTGCAAGAATTTGTGTCCAGAAAAAAACCTCTGTGCACCCCCTGACCCCCCCATCCTATCCCTCATCCTACAGGTGCCCCTCGCTGCGTCGGAGGGCTCTGAAGATGTCCAACAGCAACACGGCACAAGAGTCCCTGGAAATTATGAAGGAATCTGAAAAAAAGGTGGTGGAGGAATCTGTGAACAAAACCAAATATGTATCCAGGTCACCCAGCAAAGAGGAGGTGGAGAAGGATGGAGGGGAGGAGGTCAGCGTGCGCCAGGAGTCTCAGGTGAGTGTGGGAACCTGCTGCTTCCCATCCCTTCCCAAAAAATCCAGAACCTGTGCTCCCCTTTTTCCTGCACATTCCCAGCTTGTTCCCTTCCTCTTAGSTGGATCTATCCTGGCCAGAGTGATTGAAATATTCCCTGAGCCCGGGAGTGGAATAACTGAAATATTCCCTGGGGAAGCTCGTGCTTCGTCCCCGGGTTTTGGTGCCAGGGCTGTCACCTCCCTCTTACTCCTTTCTTTGATCTAAGGATGAGTTAATGACTTCATGTCAAATGAAGGCATCCAGGGAGAGCTGGGTTTCAGGAATGCTGCTCGACTATTGCTTTGCTTCGGTTAAAAATAGGACGGGAATGTTTTGGGATTTCATTTCAATAAGGGAAAAAAAAAAACCTCAGCGCAAGCATCATTTTTGCTGGGACTCATTCCCACTGCTCTGCTCTCCTGCCACCTGTGCTTTTGGCTGCTCGTGGTGYTTGAAGCACCCTCAGCATCCTCCAGATGTGCTCACAGCTGCATGGGCAAACCCAGAGCTGAGCAGGAAGAGCCTGACCCTGAACTGGGACAGATTTTTTGGGTGCCTCCTCAGACAGAGCAGCAGCGTTTCTGTCACAATCTCCTTTTGCATCCCAGGAATGGCAGAAAACTTCCAGTTTAAGCTTCTTGCCTTCCCTTTTCTCTCTCCACAGAAGCGAACATCGAGTCACGGACACGCCAGGAAAAGAGCCAAGGTAGGACCTCTCTGACACCCCAACATTTTTTGGGCTGCTCTGAGCTGAGCCCTGATTCTCCTGAGCCTTTCCCAAAAGCCACTCACAGCAGATGATGGAATTTTTATGTCCTGTCCTGTCCATTTGGAATTTTTATGGAATTTTTATGTCCTGTCCATTTCCAGGACAGGAATTTCCATTCCAGTGCTCCTTTCTAACAGGATAAAAGTTGGAAGTCAGGGAGTGCAGGAATTAAGGCAGGGAAATTCTCACCTAAAATTTGGTTCAAAGGCTGAAAGAATAAAATAACTCATTATTATATATTTAGGAGAGTATCCCTCTGATTGAGCATTTTAATGGAGAATATTTAATTAAGTGCCATGGGAATGCATCTGCAGGAATTCAGGTGCATTTTTGGCTGAGGTGTTGTAAYCACTCTCTTTCTTTCCCTTTTTCAGTCCAACTCAAAGCTTAAACTGGTCAGGAGTTTGGCTGTGTGTGAGGAATCCTCGGGCCCCTTTGTGGATGGGCTGCTGGAGTCTCAGGTAAGCCCAAAATGAGATAAATTTGGGAATGTGGAAGCCCAGAAAATCCATGTTTTGCTCAATATGATCCATATCTTGCTCTCCTGTACTTTTTGGGGCCAAGAAATTCCCCCAGGAACTGGTTGAGACCTTCCTGTGGTGCCTCTCTCAGCCACCAACATCTCCAGGAAGTGTCCAGGGGGACTCCAACCTCYTTTGTTTTATCCCAGGACATCATCCAGCTTCACGTGAGCTGCCCCTCAGACAAGGAAGAGGARAAATCCACGAAAGATGGGGTGGAGAAAGAAGAAAAAGACAAGAATAAAGAAAAAACGCCAAGGAAGATGCTCTCTCGAGGTCAGGTGCTGGTTTGGACTGGTCAGGTGTTGGTTTGGACTGATCAGGTGCTGCTCACCTGCTCTGGGAATGCTATTTTTTCCCAAAATCCCATCCATCCCTGCCCTCTGGCAGTGGGGATCCTCCAGGCTGACACATTCCTCACAAATTCATAGGTTCCTGGGTTATAAAAATGCCTAAAAGAGACCTCTTGGATCCGGGGAATGAATTCCACACAAAATCCCCATAGGGCAGCTCCGTGCTGGCACTGATTCAGTTTCATTGTTTTATTCTGCAATGATTTTTAAATGAAAAAGGGTGTGGGGGAAGAGGGGAAGCACAGTCCAGGGAGGCTCCCCAGGGCCTGCAGGATAACGGGGCCTTGGGGTGCTTTTCTGGGTGTGCTGGTCCTGGAAAAAAATGTGCTTAATGCCTGGGTTAGGCTGGGAAATGTGGGAATATCATCCTC
Organism: Malurus melanocephalus; assembly: GCF_030028575.1. NCBI lineage: Eukaryota > Metazoa > Chordata > Aves > Passeriformes > Maluridae > Malurus > Malurus melanocephalus. Next base: position 69,816 of record NW_026623902.1, on the reverse strand, counting down.
ACACACACAAAACACAGAGACAGAACCCTCTCCTCCTCCCTTCCTCCTCCTCCCTTCCTCCTCCTCCCTTCCTCCTCCTCCCTTCCTCCTCCTCCCTTCCTCCTCCTCCTCCCTTCCTCCTCCTTCTCCCTTCCTCCTCCTTCTCCCTTCCTCCTTCTCCCTTCCTCCTCCTCCCTTCCCTTCCCTCCGTGCTGTTTCACTGATTTGTTCATTTGTTCTGCTGCCCTTGTTGGTTTTTTTCAGATTCCAGCCAGGAATACACAGACTCCACTGGAATAGATTTGCATGAATTTTTAGTAAATACACTGAAAAAAAACCCACGGTAGGTCCTGCTCAGTAAAATAACTCCCTGAGGGGGTGGTGAGAGGGTCACTCTGACATTTCTGGGGTCTGTGTGGACCTGGGAAATTACAGCACCTCCAGACAACACCTCCAAGGTGTTTTTGTGTTTTCCTCTTCAGAATTCCCAGAGTTACCAGAGCTGGGATGGTATAGAAACYAAAAACACAACTGTAATTTTAATATCCTGTTTAATTCCAAGCATGGAATTGTGTGTGATGGAGAGAGAGAAGGGCAAATAATTCGTTTGAATCCAATGAAATGATTTAGATATGCTTGGAACCCTTTTCTATAACTGATTGTCAAATATCAGCCTGTGAAGGAGATACTGTGGGAATAATCAGTGGAATTGAGGGAAAAGCTGGCATGGGAATAGCAAAGCTGGAGGCTCCACCAGTGGAGCTTTTGGCAGAGCAGGGATTCAGACTCTCCAGAGCCAAGCCCTGTAAGCAAAACAACCTCAAACTGGAAAAAGTCTGGYGATTAATTTAGTATATTTGAAAAGCAGGGAGTTTTTTTAGCCCATTTCCCGTGATGAACGTGTGAAATCAGGTCAGTGGTGTCACCTGCTCTGAGCGTTTGTGACTTTTTCTGCTGCAGGAGAAGGGTTGGGAGCAGAGAAAGCTGTTCCACTGTCTCTAAAGTGGCCTTTTCCTTTTTTTTTTTTTTTCACTTGACAGGGATAGAATGATGCTGCTCAAGTTGGAACAGGAGATTCTGGAGTTCATTAGTGATAACAAGTAAGTGATCATTGAATTTCTGTCTTAAAAAAAAAACGGTTTTTGATGTAGAATTCAGGGATTTGGGCTCCTTGGGGACAAAGGGATGTCTTTAGGACACAGAGACCTGTTCTGTACATCCTGACTGCTTGGAATTCCAACCCTTTCCCCCTCTTCCCAGCAATCAGTTCAAGAAGTTTCCCCAGATGACCTCGTACCACCGGATGCTGCTCCACCGGGTCGCTGCCTATTTTGGGATGGATCACAACGTGGATCAGACTGGGAAGGCCGTGATCATCAACAAGACCAGTAACACACGAATGTAAGGTCCCCTTTTCCCCTTTTTTCCCCTTTTTTCCCCTTTTTTTCCCCTTTTTTTCCCCTTTTTTTCCCCTTTTTTTCCCCTTTTTTCCCCCTTTTTTTCCCCTTTTTTTCCCCTTTTTTTCCCCTTCTTTTCCCCTTCTTTTCCCCTTCTTTTCCCCTTCCCACCCCCTTTTCCCCTTTCTCCCCACTTTCTTTCCCCCATTTTCCTTTCCCCACACCCCAGGAATGCTCCCTAGCAGGATGCCTTCCACACCACATTTTTTTTTTACCTCAYAARWTTTTTTTTTTACCTCATAAGAAGGGGAAATCCCTCTCTAGAGTCTCAGATCCCTCTCAGAGTCATGGAATGAATGAATAGGGGAGAATTTTTTCCTTCCAGCCCTCCCTGGCTCTCCATAATCCCAGAAAAAGGGGCAGGAGTTCTTATTGCCTTTAACCAGAGCTGAGATTTCACCCAAAAACCACCTTGGCTTGTTCTGGGCCCCATTTTTCCTTCCTAACAAGGCCTGATTTTCCTGCAGCCCCGAGCAGAGGTTCTCTGAGCACATCAARGATGAGAAGAATGCAGAATTTCCTCAGAGGTTTATCCTGAAAAGGGATGACACCAGCATGGATCGGGATGATAACCAGGTGAGGGGTGGCAATGGGACATCTGCAGCTTTTGGGAAATTCAAAAATGACAAGAATAACTCCAAAATTCTCCTGGGTTTGCTGAAATAACATTTAATGGAATCTCCCACCTCACCCAAGCAGCAGCATCGGAATTTCATGAAATCTTTTCCAAATATTGTGGAAATGGATGAAGAATTGGTGTGGGTTCTATGGGAATATTTCTTCATGCCCTGAAATCAGCTGGGGGCTAGGCCAGCTTTTGAGATGGAGCGTTTTACTGAGTTTTTTTTTTGGAATACCCCTCAGCTAAGTGGTGTCAAGTGTCCTTCTCCTCTCTATTCCCAGACTTACAGGAATATCTGGGTGATATTCCTGA
>NW_026623902.1:58683-66545 GCF_030028575.1 Malurus melanocephalus | reverse complement strand
AGTGGTTGTACTTAGGGCAGGAGGTGGATGGATTCCCAGGAATGACCATCCTGGCACCTCTGGCACGTTCATCCCCTTGGGGACAGCTTTGTCCCCAAGATGGTTCCAAAGGCAGACACCCCATAATCCACATCCACCCCAAATTCCCAGCAGCTGACTGCTCCTGCTGGCAACTGCTGACCCCTGAGCTGTGTTTGTCCCTTCAGATCAGACTCCCCTTGCAGGATGGGAGAAGGAGCAAATCCATCGAAGAACGAGAGGAGGAATATCAACGCGTCAGGGAGAGAATATTTGCACGAGAGGTGAGTTTGGATCACTCACCTGCCAGGATCCCCCTGCATTTTTGGGGCAGAAGGTGGCTTTGAATATATTGAGAGGTCACATCGTTGCATTTTTTACTGATTTCCCAGAATTTTGGGGATGTGCAGGTGAATTCCAGCTCCCAACAAAGATGTCTGAGATGCTGGGGTTGAGCAGCCACACCTGCACTCTCCAATCTTCTCCTTCCCTAAAATTTCAGGGAGCAGTGAATGCAGTCCTTGCTGCCCAAAAAATTTTAAATTTATGCAGTGGCATTTTTGGGGTGACCAAAAAATTGCTGACCCAAAGGAAACAGCAGCTTCACTTCCCAATTTCTTCCCTGTGCTGCAGTTTCCAGTGAACCAGCAGTGCAGGGCTCTGCCTTTCCAGGAGGATTTTAGGCCCTCCTAGGAGGAATTTGGACCTTTCCAGGCAGATTTTAAGCCCTTCTAGGAGGAATTTGGACCTTTCCAGGAGGATTTTAGGCCCTCCTAGGAGGAATTTGGACCTTCCCAGGAGGATTTTAGGCCCTTTTAGGAGGAATTTGGACCTTCCCAGGCAGATTTTGGGCCCTCCTAGGAGGAATTTGGACCTTCCCAGGCAGATTTTGGGCCCTCCTAGGAGGAATTTGGGCCTTCCCAGGAGGAATTTGAGCAGTCTGTCTCATGAAGTGTCCAGGTTGGTTATTGTTTCTTGAAATCCCTGCTTGGAGCAGTGTCCCACTCTCACATCTGGTTCAGAGGCTGCTTTGGGGAGCAGCTCCCAGCTGGAATCAGCTCCAAATGCTGTATTTAGGACAGAAAGACCTTTTGTGTCACCTGGACAAAGGTGACCATCAAAGCTGCCTCAGTGGAGCAGGGAGCTGAGGACTCTGAGAGATGGCAGGGATCAGGAAAAGTTCCTGAAGGGAGCCAGGAAGTTCAACACCCACTGAGTCCCAGCCCCACCTTTTGGAATCACCCGGGTTTGTTCTTTCAGAGTGATTAAATTTCCCTTTTCTTTCCTCCCCATTCCTGTGGTCGTGCTCCCAGTCTGGCCAGAATGGATACCTCACGGACAGCAGGTGAGTGCATGACTCTAAAATGATGCTTTTCTGTGTCTCCAGAGCTCTGCATGACTCCAAAATGATGCTTTTTCCTCCTCAAATTCTCCACAGAAGGCTTTGCTTGTAACCCTCACACAGAGGCAGATTTGTGGGGATCTCTGTGTGATTTATTTTGTGTCGTGTCCTGCTGAGTTTCCCCCATGTGCAGCTGCTCGTGGAATTACCAAAGATGTTTTCTTTGAAACATCAATTTCCAGTCCTTTTTTTGGCTGGTTCATCAATTAAAAAGGAGRGTGGGAATGGCAGGGAGAAACTCCAGCAGTTTTCAAACCATTCTATCCCCTAAAGGGTAGGAAATCCTTGCCCTTAAAGAGTGCCAGGATCAGCATTAGGATCAGGCAGGGCTGTCCCTAATCCCTGATTATCGAGCCTGGATGATTTCATGGTGACAGTGAAGTGTYTCCCCCTCCATCTCAGCCACAGGAGCTGCTGAGGGCACTGAGAACGTGTTGGAGCATCATTTTCTTATTAAAGAAATTCTTACAATTTCTTTTCTCACGGATGAAAGGGCTAGAGCGAGGCTGAGTCACCCGGCTGAGGTGTGGGGATAAAAAAACAGCATAAAAAAGGAGAGAACCTCATCCCTGCTGTGCTCTGTTCTCACAGAATGCAGATGGGGCAGGACAGGAGGATCTGAGCCAGGCAAGGAGCAGCTTTGTCCCTCTCCTCAGGCTGTCACCTGCCTCAGGATGTCCTGGAGGATGTCCTCGGTGCAGTCACAGGGGCTGTGTCCTGGCTCAGGAAGGACAATTCTCAGACATGTGGGGTTGGAGTAAAACTCCCAGAATGRAGCAAAAACCCCATTGCTGATGAGGCTGCTGCTTTGGGAGCTGAGCTGGACTCTTCCAGATCCTGAAGAGCTCAGTTAACCCAGCTTAAAAACTACTTTTGGGGTTTCCCTGGATGGGAGAGGGAGGATACGTGGGTCTCAGGACCATTTTGAGCTCTCTACGGACATAACCACTGTGCTGCTTTTCCAAGARATTTGTTTTTGGCTCCAACACGCTCCCAGCAGCCCAGGACATCACCTCAGGAGTTCCTTCCAAGCCTCTTTTCCTGAGCCAGGCTCAGCAGCTCTTCCTCGTAATCCCTTCCCAGGGAAAGCTCAGGAATCCCAACTTCAGGCTTCTACTTTTCACAGGGCTGATAAAGCAGGCTCACTACTTGATGTGCTGATATTCCATAAAATCCTGCTCTGGGCTAAGGGAGGGTGGTGAGTGGGAGCACAGCTCTGCAGGTAGTGATATCCCAGAATCCTGAAATGGTTTGGATTGCAARGGACCTTAAAAMTCATATTTTTCCACCMCCYTGCCATGGGCAGGGACACYTTCCACTGTCCATGGTCCTTGGACACTTCCAGGGATGGGACAGCCACAACTTTGGGCAAACAAGGCCAATTGGGCAGAAATCCTCACCGGGGTTGGAGTGGGAAGTGCTCTCCAAGATCTCCATCAGCCTTTTCTCCAGACCTTTAAAAACTCCCTGTTCTGAGACAGGGAGGTTTTTAACACAGGATTTTCACTCTGATCCTGCTGGGGTCTGTTCCAGGCTGGGGAAGGGGCCAGGAGCTGGCTTTGACCCCAGAATGAACCAAAAAAAATCCCAAACCCAGCTGCTGACTGTCCCCACCACCCTACACTGGGTGTACTGGTGCAGCACCAGCATCTCTGCTGCTTCCCCTTCACCAGAATCCCAGTTTGACTTCTATTTTTAATTCAGAGGCAACCGGGACGGGCTAAGCCGGGCCTCGGGCAGCCGCCAGAGCAGCACCGAGAGTGAAATCAAATCCTTGGAACCACGGCCCTGGAGCAGCACGGATTCCGACGGCTCCATCCGCAACCTGCGGCCTCCTGTCACCAAAGCCAGCAGCTTCAGTGGCATCTCCATCCTCACCCGGGGGGACAGCATCGGCAGCAGCAAGGGCAGCACTGCCAGCAGGACGTCACGGGCAGGTACGGTGCTGCCAGGTGGGTGTGGAGCTCTTTTCCTGCCCAGCCTGGCAGGATTTGGATTGAGGAGCTGGAGCTCTCTTTGTCCCAAATGACACCTGGCAGGATTTGGACTGAGGAACTGAAGCTGTTTCTCTGCCCAGCCTGGCAGGATTTGGGCTGAGGAACTGGAGCTCTTTCCCTGTCCAGCCTGGCAGGTTTTGGGCTGAGGAGCTGGAGCTCTCTCCCTCCCAAAGGACACCTAGCAGATAGATTTTGGGCTGGGGAACTGGGGTTTGTGCTCTGGTTAAAACAGGACATAGTTGGCACCAGGATCTCAGTACCCTGGCATGGATGTGCCACCTGGTTCATCACCTGCTTTTTCAGAACTCACCATCACCTCTCCCATGCCATCAGCAGAATTACCTGAGGCAAAGGACAGAGTTTCCTCCCAGCCCCTGCAACTCAAGCTCCCAATCTGTGTTGTTTTCTGTCCTCTGCCATGCCCCGAATTGTGTTGCCATTCCCTTCTGCTCCCAAAATCCCTCCCAACMCTGAGGATCCTCAGGATGAAGCTCCTGGCACCGTGTCTTGTTTTGCAAGGAGGACACCCAGCAAGGTGTCACCCATTAATCTCATCAGACATGCAGTTTCCTTGTCAAAGACTCCCTAATTGGGATCTGCCCACGATGTTCCCTCACGCTGATTCACAAAACTCCTGGGAGCAGACAGCAGCCTTGAGCTTCTGGCAGCCAAGGGGAATTTGGCTGGAGCCAAAGGGAATTAGGATCCTCAGCCTCTGCTGCTTCAGCTCAGTCCTTTTTTTGTCCATACAGGTACCACAGAGCACAGCTCAGGATGTTTTCTTGGGGTGTCACAGGCACCCTGCTCTGGCAGCAGCTTTCTGCCACATCCCCTTGGTCAGGGAGGAGCAAAATCTCCAATTTCCAACCAGCTGCTCGGTTGAAAYATTTGAAAAGTATTTGTGGAAGAGGCAATCCTGGGTTTTACTCCCATTTAATCCCATGGGTGACTGTGTGGTGTCAATATCCCACTTTCCTGCACTCCCACTGGTCAGCAGCAAATCCCAAATCCTTCAGAACCATCATTTTTATGGGCAGGAGAAGCAAATTGGTGCTTGTGGGCAATAACTGCTGCACAAGAATCCTTTCAGGGCTGGATCCCAGCACTCAGCCTGGCTTTGAAACCTTCATCTCCCAGTTTAGAGGTGCCCATGGCATCTCTGGGATCCTGTGCTTGCTCTGGGAGTTGCAGCCACCTCCAGGACTGATTCATGGAGTGCTGGGAGATCTGTCCCAGCGTGTGCAGAACAGAGTGAAAAAGAAGCTGCTTTTTGGCTCTTCCTGTAATTTTCCCTGCAGGTCCCCTCGGGGAAAACAACAGTTTCTTTCCAGGCTTTATATAATGGCAAGTGATTAGAAACATCTTGGGAAAAAAAGAGAAAAAAAAAAGGCAGAGGAATTATCACTTGAGGGGAAAAAAACCACCAAACCCACCTTCTTCCACAATCCTCATATTTATTCCATGGGGGTGGAAGTGTTTGGGACTCAGGGGCTCTTTTCCCATCCAGTCCCTGAGCAGCTGGCAGTGAAATATTCCCTCCTTTGCAGCTCCACARCAGAATCCCTGGGGATCAGCTGTGGAAATGTGGGAGATCAGAGGCAGAACTGGTTAAACAGCAGCTACTGGGCATCGAGCAGTAGTTGCACAACCCTTTTTTATTTCTGGAAATAAGATTGGAATACTGAGGAGGCGCTTCCCAGCTGGGTGTGGATCGCTCTCCTTGCCAGATTTTTCTGCCATGGGAAGGGATTGCTTTCAGCCTGGCATCTCCCACATTTTCCTGAGAGAAAAGGAGCTCTGTGGGGTCCTGAAATAGGATCTCCCCTCTGTTCTGGGCAGTCAGAAAGGTGATGGGAGTGTTGGTGTCCAAATGGGACCATGCCCAGAGCTKAGGTGGGACTGGGAACAGCTCTGCAGCTCCTTTGTTGCCTAAAACAAGGCTCAACTGAAACAGAGACCAGATAAACTTAATAGAAAAAGGATAGACAACTTTAATCCAGGCCTTCTGGTACATTAAGGGCAGACAAAAACCTCTTCCTGAGGCTACACCCAAAATGGACTCCAAATCACAAGATCTTCACCTTTTATAAGTTCTGCCTTTTTAACCCTTTAACCCTTTATATTGGGTCTCAATTCCCCAATGATATTTCCAGGTGATGATGTCAACCACCCCAAACTTGCTCCCCCCAAACTCGCTGTTGTTTCCATATTTTGGGGTTCTGAGACAGTGAAGTTTCCTCGGATTCAGGCTCAGAGAGGAATTGTTTTGTCTAAAAGTGGGAGAACAGTAGTTTTTAGTGCTATAATAGAGAAGTACAAGAACACAAATGCATGAAAATATAGAAACTAAAAATCCTAAGATTTCCCACAGACTCTGGTGGTCCTGAGCTGGCACATTTGGGGGTTTGAGATTCCTTCCTGGTGCAGGGGTAAAGAGCATCTAATCTGSTTGGCAGCCAGATTCCTGTTGAGTGGGGGAGGAAATCCTGGGGTCAGCTTGGGAGGGTCAGTGTGGGCACCTGGGCATGGAGAGGAGGGAGGTAAAACCCCCTGGAGTGTCAGCACTTGGCTTTGTGTCAGTATTTGACCCTTTGTCCCTTTGGTGAACGGAAAAACTGGGGGAAAATAGTTACAATTTGATACAATAAAGTCATTAATAGGGAACTGAAAGCCATGAAGAAAAACCAAAAAACCACAAAAAATAACCCCAAACTTTACTTTACCCATTCTATACATTATATACAAATAAAAATTAATTAATAATTCTTTAAATTCTTATGCAACACAAAACTTCTTTACAATAAACAACCTCACACACAAAAAACCCCAAAACAAAAATCCACGTATCAACTTCTGGTGATGCCAGAACCCCCCTGCTCCCTTTCCCAGCCCTTTACACCTCTTTCCTTTGCAGGTTTGGTGCTAGGTGCCCCTGAGACCTGCAGCCAGTCCCCGTCCTCGCAGCCCAACCGTGGCCTCCTGCCCTGCACGGCCCCGCAGCCGCCCCCACAGCCGCCCCCACAAGCCCCTGGTCTCCCCCCAAACCAACAGCAGCCAACCATGAGCAGCCCCATGATGTCCCAGGTGAGTCCCAAGGGGCAAACAGGTAAGGGGGAGGCAGGGTCAGGGCTGTTCTGGGCTCATAACTGGGTTTTGGGGGTCACCACACTCGCTGTGTTCGTGGCGGAGTGTGAGAAAGTTGGGTTTTGTGGGATATCCCTGCTCTTTCTCAGGCCAGCAGCTCCCCTGGAAAAGGATCCACAGCTCTTGGATSAGTGGCAAACTGGAACCAGTTTCCYTCAGGATTATCCTGAATGGGTTAAGGCAGTTCCATGGGGTTGAGCTCCCCAGGACTGGTGTTTTCAAGTCCTGGAGCAGTCTCTCCCCGAGTTAAAGCCAAGGGATGTTCTGTGTTCCACAGCCTTCTGAGCTGTTTCCAGGGATGGAACCCTCCAGGAAGCACCCATGGGTGCCATCCCTGTGTATTTATTCTGCTCTTGAGGCTGTGACAAATCACAGCCCAGCCCTTCTGCAAGAATGGGGATGGGGTGGGAACGATCCCAGTGGGGCTTTGGGAGTGAATTCATGTGGAGTGGGTAGAAATATGGGGGTATCCACAACACCTCCCTGTCCCACGTGTTGGTGCTGGACCTCAGCCTGCCCAGGGGCTCCTTGGGGATCCTCTGGTGTCACCTTGGACTCTTGGTGTCTCCTGCAGCAAAGAAATATCACTGGAGGGGTTCAAGGTGCAATAGGGCAGGGAAATTCCTGGATAACCATACTAAGGCTTCCTTTCCTATAAAAAGTTGGACCAGGTTTTCTTCTGAGGTCCCTTCCRTGATTCTCAGTTTTTTCACTAGACTGTGATGAGAGAAGGGATGAAGCTCCTCAAAAAGATTTCAATACTTTTTTTGCAGCTCTTTGCTGGCTGTAGGAGATGGGGGAGCTGGGAGTTCTGGGACCCTGGAGTGGCTCCAGGGTTGTGGATCTGTTTGTGGAGGATTCTGAAGGGGATTCAAGGGATGAGCTGTCTCCTTGAGACGTGGAATAGCAGAGTTCTTGGGTGGAATCTCATGGGGGATCACTGGGATGTGCTGGGGTTTCAGTTTTTATCTTCTGCCCCTCTCATCCAATGGATCAGGTCTTGGAAAAACTGATTTCAGGTTTCAGGAAAAACAGGTATTTGACTGTTGGTAAAGGGTCTGGAAATGCACCATCCCCATGTTTGTGTCCCTTCTATGTCACCAAATTAAAGGATCAGGCCCCCTGTCCAGCGCTGACCATCACAGGGTTGTGCTTTTGGGGTGTGGGGTTYGAGTGAGGGGTGAAACAGCTGCTCCAGGTGACAAAATGGGGGTCCCTGGGGAAGGTGAGCGTGCAGGAAAGGCATTCCTGACAGGAATGGCCCAGGAGCAGTGCAGGGAATGCTGGAAATGGGAGAGGCA
>NW_026623902.1:55786-57676 GCF_030028575.1 Malurus melanocephalus | reverse complement strand
GGATCTCTCTCCATTCCCTTCTCCTCCGATCGTAGCCGGTCCCGGCGCTGCAGCCCGTTCCGTACTCTCCAAGCTCCTGCCCCCAAGTCCTCTTGCCAGTCTCTCCACCCCAGCAGTACAACCTGGTATAAAACCCCAGTTCCTCTTCTGCACTGTCTGTTGTGCTCTGTGCTGTGTTTTGTGTTGTGTGAGCTTGTGCTGATCAGGTACGTCCCGGACGCTGAACGCCCTGGGGTCGGGATTCACAGAGCTCTGTGCTGCAGCGGGGATGCTTGAGACCACTGCTAGCTTTGGAAAAAAACCTGGGAAAAGCAAATTCCWAGCCCAGAACTCCCCAGAGATGCCYGTGCTCTGTGCTGGGGTCTGGGGGTGCCCCGTTGTGTCCACTGGGATCTTTTGGGAATGCTGGAGTCGCCCCTGCCTGCGTGGGACCCCGCGTGTCCCCACTGCCCGCTGAGCCCCCCCAGCTCGCATGTCCCCCTGTCCCGCTCTGGCTCTGTGGCTCATGTTTCAGTGCCTTTTTTTGGGGAGCAGGGAGAAGGGGCCTGTGTTTACCAGCAGAGCTGTGTCCTGCCTGCTGCTGTCCCCACTCCGTGCCATCCTCCTCCATCCTTCCCCTTCTCCCACTCCAGGCCGACGAGCTCAGCAGCCCCTTTGGGCAGATCAGCCTCAGCCGACAGGGCTCRACGGAAGCCCCAGATCCTTCTTCGGCGATGTTCCAGTCGTCCCTCATCTCCCAGCACCCTCAGCAGACAGGATTCATCATGGCAACCCCTGGGCAGCCCATTCCCACCTCCAGCTACTCGGCCTCGGGGCACACGGCCCCCACTCAGCAGGTGCTGCAGCCCCAGGGCTACATTCAGCCTCCCCAGCAAGTAAGAACACGAGGGCATGCCCACAGAGTCCACAGGGGCTTCTGGGGAGGGTGTTCCTCTTTTTCTGCTGCTTTTGGTGATGGATCCATCCAAAGGGTCCAAGTTTYGGGTCTCACACTCCCCTTTTAGGCACAGGATGATCCCCATGTCCCCCGAGCCCACGAGGCTTTTACCTGGGACCTTCCTGTCTCTCAGCGGTGGGGAGGGACAATGACTGGACTCAGGGTTGACACCTCTAAGCTCTCTTTGGGGTCCTGCAGGGCTTTATGACCTCTGGGATTGTCCCCTGAGCTGTGCTCTTGCACTACTGTGCTGGGAAAGGCTTGGATGAGGAGGCTGGGAGGCGCGGGAAGGGTTCCCCGAGGAGCCATCAGCTGGCCAGAGCCAAAACCCTGGGTGGTTCCCTTCAGCACAAGCCAGGCCAGGTGAGAGAGAAAACTGGTCCTGGGGGGGACCAGCTTTCTTGGTCCTGCTCCCTCCTGYGTTCTCACCCCTTCATTTTCTTGCCCCTGATAGATTCAGGTTTCTTACTACCCCCCCGGGCAGTACCCGAACTCCAGCCAGCAATACCGACCCCTCAGTCACCCAGTGGCCTACAGCTCCCAGCGCCCACAGCAGCTCCCCCAGCAGTCCCAGCAGCCAGGTAAGGGGGTGCAAAGGGGAAAACGGGGCAGCTTTGCCTTTCCTGATTCTTTTGTTGGCACTGTCTGGGGCCAGGTTGCTCTTCCTCAGCTCTCACTCTTTGCTGGGAATTTGGGAAGCCTCTGTCTGCACAGGCTGTCGAATGCTTCCCCTCCCTCTCCTCTCCTCTCAGCTTGCTGGAGCAGGGATGAGGTGGATTTAAGCYCCACTGAGGGGCTGTCAAGAGGATTTAAAGCCAGGAGCTTCCCTTGGGTGTGCTTAGGAAGCCTTTTTCCCTGCTCTTCAGCAAGATGTGGGGTCAGAGCAGGATCTGAGCCCCTAAATCCCAAATCTGGGGCTGTTTCCTGTGTCCAGCCAGGAAGCTGCTCCATTG
>NW_026623902.1:50582-53867 GCF_030028575.1 Malurus melanocephalus | reverse complement strand
GGGTGGGGAGCCTTGGGATTCCTGCTCCATGTTACAGCTRCTGGGAGCTGCTGGTGCAGAAACTGGACTGGGATGATGGAGATTTGAGTCTGGTGAGCTGCAGGATGAGCCAGGGTGCTGGAGCTCTGTGCCTGGCTCTGTGCTCAGAGCCTTTGCCTGGAGCTTTATGGAGATGGATCAGAGCGGTCACTGAGCTGCCGTCCATCAGCTCGTCCCCTGTGCTCCCATTTCTCCTGGATTAAACATCATCACTCCCAGATGTAAGCTTTGATGCTAGAGAGGGATCCCCAGTGGGGTTTTTCCAGCCTGAGAAAGGCAGGAGTGGCTGAGGAGAGAGTTTGGAGGATTATAGGGAAGGGTGTTTAGTGCGAAGAACTGCGGGTGGGGAGCTTTGGGGTTCCTGCTCCATGTTACAGCTGCTGGGAGCTGCTGGTGCAGAAACTGGACTGGGATGATGGRGGTTTGAGCATGGTGAGCTGCAGGATGAGCCAGGGTGCTGGAGCTCTGTGCCTGGCTCTGTGCTCAGAGCCTTTGCCTGGAGTTTTATGGAGATGCTCAGAGCGGTCACTGAGCTGGCGTCCATCAGCTCGTCCCCTGTGCTCCCATTTCTCCCAGATTAAACATCATCACTCCCAGATGTAAGCTTTGATGCTAGAGAGGGATCCCCAGTGGGCTTTTTCCAGCCTGAAAAAGGCAGAGGTGGCTGAGGAGAGAGTTTGGAGGAGGATTATAGGGAAGGGTGTTTAGTGGGAAGAACTGCGGGTGGGGAGCCTTGGGATTCCTGTTCAATGTTACAGCTGCTGGGAGCTGCTGGTGCAGAAACTGGACTGGGATGATGGAGGTTTGAGCCTGGTGAGCTGCAGGATGAGCCAGGGTGCTGGAGCTCTGTGCCTGGCTCCGTGCTCAGAGCCTTTGCCTGGAGTTTTATGGAGATGGGTCAGAGCGGTCAGTGAGCTGCTGTCTATCAGCTCGACCCCTGTGCTCCCATTTCTCCTGGATTAAAAATCATCACTCCCAGATGTAAGCTTTGATGCTAGAGAGGGTTCTGGTGGAGTTTTTCCAGCCTGAGAAAGGCAGGAGTGGCTGAGGAGAGAGTTTGGAGGAGGATTATAGGGAAGGGTGTTCAGTGGCAGGGACAGGCAGGTGCCTCAGTCCTGCCACAGCAGAGCCTGGGCCAAACATGCCTGTGTCTGTCCCCAGGGGTGTCCCCATCAGGTCCCGGTGTGGTGGTGATGCAGCTGAATGTCCCCAACGGCCCCCAGGCCCCCCAAAACCCCCCCATGGTGCAGTGGAGCCACTGTAAGTACTACAGCCTGGAGCAGCGGGGGCAGAAGCCAGGAGACCTCTACAACCCCGACACCAGTGCTCAGGTACTGGGAGGACTGGGAGGGACGGGCAGGGGGCAGCTTTGGGGTGAAATGGGTGCGGGGTCACCCCACGGGGTCAAAGTGGAGGTGTCTGACACTGTCCCTCCCCCCAGGCCAGCACCCAGCTGAACAGCCCCATCACGTCCCCCACGCAGTCCCCGACACCGTCACCCGTCACCAACCTCAACAGCGTGTGCACGGGGCTGAGCCCCCTCCCCGTCCTCACGCAGTTCCCCCGGCCCATGGGCCCGGCACAGGGTAAGGGGGAAGGGCTGTGGGGACAGTCTGGGGTGGTGGTGTGGGGACAGCCTGGGGCTGTGGGGACAGGGTGTGGGGACAGCCTGGGGCTGTGGGGACAGGGTGTGGGGACAGCCTGGGGCTCTGGGGACAGGGTGTGGGGACAGCCCAGGGCTGTGGGGAAGGGTTATGGGGACATCCTGGGGCTGTGGGGACAGGGTGTGGGGGCTGTGGGGACGGGGTGTGGGGACATCCTGTGGGGACAGCCTGGGGCTGGTGGGGAAGGGCTGTGGGGAAGGACTGTGGGGACAGGGTGTGGGACAGCCTGGGGCTGTGGGAAAGGGCTGTGGGGGCATCCTGGGGCTGTGGGGACATCCTGGGGCTGTGGGGACAGGGTGTGGACACAGCCCAGGGCTGTGGGGATGGGGTGTGGGGGCAGGGTGTGGGGACATCCTGTGGGGACAGCCCCGGCTTGGTGGGGAAGGGCTGTGGGGACAGCCTGGTGCTGTGGGGACAGTCTGTGGGGAAGGGCCATGGGGGCAGTCTGTTGGGACAGCCCGAGGCTGGTGGGGACAGCCTGCAGGGACAGCCCTGTGGGGACATCCTGTGTCCCTGATCCCCACAAACGCTCCTCGTGCAGGCGATGGGCGCTACTCACTCCTGGGCCAGCCCCTGCAGTACAACCTGTCCCTGTGTCCCCCACCACTGCTCCACAACCAGCCCGGCTACACAGGACACCAGGTATGGCTGGGCATCACCTCCCCGGCCCCTCAATGGACACTGTGACAGCCACAGTGTCCCCTGTGTCCCCCGAGGTGACACCTTTGTCTCCTTCAAGGGGCAGACTGGAATGAAACACGGAAACCGGAGCAAGAGACAGGCCCTTAAATCAGCATCCACCGACTTGGGGACAAGTGACGTAGGCAAGTGACMCCCTCGAGCAGTTCCCTTTGCCCTCTGGTGTCCCCACACGGGTTTTTGGGGCTCCAGGGGCCATCCCTGCCCATGCCAGCATCCCACAGAAGCCCATGCTGGTTTTGGAGAGCAGCTTCTCTCCACACCCAAAAAAAACCCCCAGCCCAGGAGAGCCCAGGCTGGGAGTGCAGCACAAAACCTCTGAGGAGAAGGACWCCCGGGTCCTATTCCTGCCTCTCTGAGGGTGGAAGTGATGCAGTGGAGCTGGCAGAATTGGGGTTTTATTCCWCTTTATCAGCAGAAAGTGGCACCGAGACACTAACCCAGACCTGAGATCTCATTCCCGCCGTTGCTTTCCCAAGTCACTCTTCCCACCCATGCGTCCCTTTCCCATGGGAGGCTTCAGAGCTTCATTTTTGGGATTTGGGATCTCCCTGAATGGCTGCGAGGGCTGAGGGTCCCACTGAGTCATTTCTGTCTGAAGGACACCCCATGCCCGGGGTGTCCCCACTGCTCCTCAGGGAAGGAGGGACCCACAACTCGGATGGAACAGCCCTCACTGACCCTCTGGGGAGGCCTCAGGMTTGTCCCCCRTGTCACCTCCGTGTCACCACCAGCAGCTGGTTGCAGGGGCCCTTTAAGAGCTGCCTGTCCCCCTCCTGCCCCTGGCATGGTCCGTACGTGCCACGTTAATATTAGCAAAGAATCCCTTCAGCAGCTCTGCTAAGCCTGGAGCCAGGGCTGGAGCCAGGAGCTGCAGAGGGAT
>NW_026623902.1:45500-49802 GCF_030028575.1 Malurus melanocephalus | reverse complement strand
GAGCTGCAGAGGGATTTGGATCCCACCAGGCAGTGGTGATAACACCACCCAGTGCCACCATCCTCCATGGATGCAGTCGTTCTCCCTCGCAGGGTCAAGATGGGAGCATGGTATTGGCTTCCAGTCCTGGTACTTGAGGTTTGGGGTAGGAAAACAGGGCAGAGCCCTTGGGAAAGCCTGAAATGCCCACCAGGAAGTCTTGGTGTCCCTGGGACTCTGGGAAATAGCCCCATCTCTTCCTGAAGCACAACCAGCCTGCGGGCACGGGAAAGGATTGGGATGGGGTGTTCCAGGAAGCAGGTGAGAGTGCTTTGGAGGGGAATTCACTGCCTTAAAAAAAGATTCCAGCCCAGGAGAGGTGGGTGCTCCATCCCAGAGCTGGGGTGCTCAATCCCTGGCTCCTGGGGCACCAGGACATGGCTGGTGACACGCAGCTCCTTCCCCGCAGTGCTGGGCCGAGTGCTGGAGGTGACGGACCTGCCCGAGGGCATCACACGGACAGAGGCCGACAAACTCTTCACCCAACTCGCCATGGCCGGTGCCAAAATCCAGTGGCTCAAAGAGACTCAGGGGCGCCGCGGGGACGGAGGCGGCGGCGGGGACAACAGCGGGACTCCGGAGAACGGCAGGCACAGTGACCTCGCTGCCTTATACACCATCGTGGCCGTGTTCCCCAGCCCGCTGGCCGCCCAAAACGCCTCCCTCCGCCTCAACAACTCCCTCAGCCGCTTCAAGCTGCGTGTGGCCAAAAAGAACTACGACCTGCGGGTGCTGGAGCGGGCGAGCTCCCAGTAGAGCTCCCGCGGGCACCGGGCACTCCCCTGGGCCTCTTCTCCTCCTGCCCTCCCTTCCTCTCGCCCTCCTTCCTTGATATATTTATATGAACATAATTAAGAGACAAGAAGTTGATTTTTTTTTTTTTTTTAATTATTATTATTTTTTGGAGTGACGCCCGTGTCCGCCCCCCTCCCCTGTGTCTATGGTTTTGTTTAAGCACTGTGTTGGACCGCACATACAGGTGTTGATTGGTATGTTCACTGCACATTTTATTTAATCGGATTATTATTTTGCGGGGGGGTTATTTTTTGGTTTTATTTTATTTGGGGGGGTTGTTTTTAAATAAAAGAAAAAAAAAGGAAAATTGTCCGTCRCTCGAACGTAACTTCCCATTCTCTGCCAGTGCCAGTGCTGGGGGCTTTGTGCTGCCTCAGTGGGGTCAGGGGACAGCAGAAGGGACACTGGGGATGGTCCTGCCTGTTCGTACCCCCGAGCTTGGCATGTCCAAGGGCTGCAAACCCATGRTGTGCCCAAAGCTGGGAACCAGGCTGGGATCAGAGCRTTTGGATTTGRGCTGGACTTTCCTGACAGATGTTCSTGGTYCCAGCTGTGGAATTCCAGGGCAGGAATGAGGGCACCAGCTGTGTGAAGCATCATATCCCTGCTGACGGGAGTGGCACCTGGAGGTGGCAGGTGCAGGTGGGGACAGGATTTGGGGTTGGCACAGCCAGAGCCTCTGGCAGGGTGGGGATGCTCCCAGACTTCCTGAGCAGGTACAGGTGGACAGGTAAGAGCTGCCAGAAAAGCGGGGCTTGTGCCAATTCCCACCTCACTGCCACCCCCAGCCAGGAGCCTCAGGGACCCTGGGGTGTCCCTGACCAGGGGCACCCTGGCAGCAGCAGATCCCAGCCCAACAGAGCCTGGATCAACAGGATTTTGTGCCAGAGGGTGGCAAAGCACCCGCTCCACCCCACGAGAGACCCCACTGCTGCCCCTCCGAGCCCCCAGCCTCAGAAACCTCCACTACACGAGGCCGGAGCCTTCGCTGTGCCCGGCTCCTGGAACCCTCTGTGTGCCCGATTCCTGGAGCCCTGGCTGTGCCCGRTTCCTCCTCTGTCCCATGCCAGCCTGGGGGGGCCCCTGGCACGCCCAGCAACCCACCAACGCAAATAGCCGGTGGCTCCTCCGCCCGCTGCCGCCCGGCGCACGCTGGGGCTCCAATTTCCCGGCGTCAGCCCCCGCCGCCGCTCAGCTGTCGTCCCCCTGTGCCCTGTCACTCCGCTCGCCACCGGACCGCGGCGGCTGCCGCCCTCCCCTCGCACCCGGCACGGGGGGCTGGGGGCTCTGCAGCCCACGGGGCACCGGTCACCCTTTGGGGGTTTCTTCAGCGCAGGGCGACATCTCCAAGCACAGGGTAAGTGCCCACCCTGGGCTCCCCCGCTGCTGCAGGGCCTCGGGGTGCTCCATTCCCGCGGTGCCCCAGTCCCATCGCTGCTTTCTGGTGGTTTTTCTGGCTGCTGGAGGGGTTTGGGCAGGGTGGGTATCACCCAAAACAGTGAGATCTGCGTGGAAGCGCCGCGGGGTGTCAAAGGTGGCGTCGGGATGGTTTGGGGGATGTAGGAGCGGGTCGTCCCCCGGTGGCAGCCAAAAACCGGATGGTGCCCATCAATGTCCCCCAAGCGCTCACCCGAGGGGCTGAGAGTGGCACCGTTTGCAGTTTGGAGATGCCCAGGCCCAGGTGGGCACATGCCGGTAGCCCAGGGGCCAGCTGGTGGCACTTGGCACCACGTGCCCGGGTCAGCGGATGTGCCACGCTCTGGGCTGGGCACCGGACTGGCCGGGGCAGGGGTTGAGGGATGGGCAGTGGGAGTGACCCTCGATGGGGCAGGGGTTGAGGGAGTGATCCTCGATGGGGCAGAGGTTGAGGGATGGGCAGTGGGAGTGACCCTCGATGGGGCAGGGGCTGCAGGATGGGCAGAGGAGTGACCCTCGATAGGACAAGGGTTGAGGGAGTGACCCTCGATGGGGCAGGAGCTGCAGGATGGGCAGTGGGAGTGACCCTCGATGGGGCAGGAGTTGAGGGATGGGCACTGGGAGTGACCCTCGATGGGACAGGGGCTGCAGGATGGGCACTGGGAGCGACCCTCTATGGGGCAGGGGTTGCAGAAGCGGTGCGAGTGACCCTCGATGGGACAGAGGTTGAGGGATGGGCAGGGGAGTGACCCTCGATGGGACAGGGGTTGAGGGAGTGACCCTCGATGGGACAGGAGCTGCAGTCTGGGAGGTGGGAGTGACCCTCGATGGGACAGAGGTTGAGGGAGTGACCCTCGATGGGACAGGAGCTGCAGGATGGGCAGGGGAGTGACCCTCGATGGGACAGAGGTTGAGGGAGTGACCCTCGATGGGACAGGAGCTGCAGGATGGGCAGCGGGATCGGCCCCACCGTTTCCCTGGGCAGAACCAGCCCTTGCCAGGACAGGGGCAGGGGAAGGGGTGGCACTGCCCACCCAAMAGGGTGTGACCGCTTCAGCCCCTGCCGGGCTCCTGCAGCCGGACCTGCCCCAACCAACGCCATCTCCATCTCTTCCCCTCGCAGCATGACGGAGAAGGAGGTTCCAGAGCCACCAGCTTCACCTGCTTCAGGTGGGAAACCCAAGACCCGGGTAAGTGGGTGCCCACAGGGCAGTTTGGGTGCGTGGGGGAAGGCACCGCTCATCGTGCTGCTGCAGCCCCAGGAGGATTTGGGAGGCCGGGGGTGCTGGTGGGACCCCGATCCCACTGGGCTTTTCCCAGCTTTGCTTTTCCCCGGCTCACCCACATCCACGAGGCGCTCAGGAGCCACAGTTTCCATTTTTGTGGGGATTTCATGGGAATGGGGGGAGGATCCCCATCCTCAGAACATTCCTGGGGTCTCCTCCTGCTTGTGGAGGCGAGGAGCCGGGCACGGGGGTCTCTGCCCTCCTGCCCCCCGCATCTCCGCGCCCCATCTCTCCTCTCCTGCCCCAGCAGCTGCAGAAGCTGAAGCAATTTCTCCAGCGAAAACCCAAAGAGGAGCCGGCACCGGAGCCGCAGCCCAACGGGGAGCTGGTCAGCCCCACGGGGGGACCCATTTACTACATCTATGAGGATGAAGAAGAGGAGGAAGAGGAGGAGGAGCCCGAGCCCCCTCCCGAACCCGAGAAACTTGTCAACGACAAACCCCACAAGTTCAAAGACCATTACTTCAAAAAGCCCAAATTCTGTGATGTTTGTGCCCGCATGATTGTCCGTGAGTCCCGAGGGGGTCGGGGGGTCACGGGCGGGGCTGGGGGCCGCACGCAGGGTTGGGGCTGGGGGCCAAGGCTGCCCGGGGCTCTGTCCCGTCCCTTTCACAGCTGCAGTGTCACATTCCCTCTCCTTTCCATCCCGCCACTGCCAGTCAACAACAAATTTGGCCTGAGGTGCAAGAACTGCAAAACCAACATCCACCACCACTGCCAGACCTACGTGGAGATGCAGCGCTGCTTCGGCAAGATCGTGAGTGTC
>NW_026623902.1:39600-44810 GCF_030028575.1 Malurus melanocephalus | reverse complement strand
TTGGATGATGCTCTGACCCCTCTCCCCTCTCCTCCCAGCCCCCCGGGTTCCGCCGGGCGTACAGCTCCCCMCTCTACAGCGACCAGCAGTATGCCGGCGTCAAGGACCAGCTCGGTGAGTCCCCGTTCTGGGGTGCCTTGTCCCCTCGGTCCCCACCCCAGGGTGCTCCTGCCCCTCATGTCCCATCCCTGACCCCCTCCTCACCATTCCCGTGCCCTCCCCAGCAAACAGAAGCGATCCCGTGTTCGAGACGCTGCGGACGGGCGTCATCATGGCCAACAAGGAGCGCAAGAAGGGGCAGGACGACAAGAAGAACGTGAGTGTGGGGTCGGGCTGTTCCCAAATTCCTGCAGGAGCGGTGCCAGCACCCCATTAACCCTCCAGCCCCACCCTGCTGCACCCCCTGAGAGGTCTCTCTGCCTTCCAGCCCTTGGCTGCGATGATGGAYGAGGAACCGGAGGCCTCGAAGCCGGTGGGGAGCAAAGCCGAGGGTGGTGAGCGTTGAGGGGCTGAGCCCATGGGGCAGGGAGGGATCCCCTGGCTGTGCTGAGGGGGTCACCAGGGTGGGTTTGCCATGTGAAAAGAGGGTCCCCGGTTCAGGTCCCCACCCTGGRGCTCTCGCTGCATCCCCTCCCCCTCGGGAGGCACCAGCAATGGAGGTGTGACCCCCTCCTCCCGTTCCCAGGTGCCGCTGAAGGGGACAAAAAGGCTGAGAAGAGCCCGACAGATGACAAGGTACCCCTCACCCTTACCCTGCACCCCAAAGCCGTGGGCAGAGGCTGTGGGATCCCCCTGCTTCCTGCAGCCCGTGGGACTCCGAGCCCCGTTTGTGTCCCCCAGAGCAAGAAGCCGCAGCCGGGAGCGTTCCTGCAGTCCCATTATTTCGTGGCCCTTTATCGCTTCAAAGCCCTGGAGAAGGATGACCTGGACTTCCCGTGAGTTCCCAGCCACGTCTTGGGCTCGGTCCTAAAGGTTTTTGGGGTTTTGCTTGATGGGGTTCTGTGGGTTTCCCAAGGCTGAGCTGCTCCATATAGGACMTGTYCRTCCCTGAGCCCAMGGGCTGCGTGTCCCCTGCCAGACASGGGGYTYGAGGAGCTGATTCTGCAGGAAAAGCAATTTTCCTCGAGGTCTCCCGTGATTGGGGGTCCTGCCCTCCCCTCACAGAGCCTTTCCTTCCCTTCCAGCCCGGGGGAGAAGATCACGGTGGTCGATGACTCCAACGAGGAGTGGTGGCGGGTAAGGACAGAGAGGGAGCTCGGCTGGGAAAATGCGTCGCACTCCAAAGGGGGATACCCAAACCTGCTGTCAACCCCCCCAGCCTGGCGCAGGGAAGGTTTTTGGGACCCCTGGATCGACTCTGACCCCTCCTTGCACTCCCCCACTGCCTCTTTCTAGGGGAAGATCGGTGAGAAAGTCGGGTTTTTCCCCCCCAACTTCATCATCCGGGTGCGGGCAGGCGAGCGGGTGCACAAAGTGACGCGTTCCTTCGTGGGCAACCGCGAGATCGGGCAGATCACGCTCAAAAAGGATCAGGTGAGACGGGACCCCMGCCCCCATCACCCCAAGGRGACCCCCAGACCCTCTCCACGCCCCCCAATCCCGGGGGTCTCACCCGGCCCCGTCTCRCCCGCAGATCGTGGTGCAGAAAGGGGAGGAGGTGAACGGTTACGTCAAAGTCTTCACCGGCCGCAAAGTGGGGCTGTTCCCTGTGGACTTCCTGGAGGAGATCTGAGGGGGGCTGCGGGGGGGGAGGGGGGACCCCCGGGATGGGGCAGAGACACCCCTGGGATGGGGACAGAGAGACTTTGGGGATGGGGACGGGGACAGAGAGAACGGCTGCAGGGCAGGGATGGGGAGGGGGGGACCCTCGGGATGGGGACAGGAGACCCTTGGGATTGGGATGGGGGGACCCTCGGGATGGGGACGGGGGGACCCTCAGGAAGGGGATGGGGGGACCCTCAGGAAGGGGATGGGGGGACCCTCAGGATGAGGACAGGGGGACCCTCGGGATGGCGACGGGGACACCTTCAGGATGGGGACGGGGGGACCCTCAGAATGGGAACGGGGGGACCCTCAGGAAGGGGACGGGGACATCCTCAGGATGGGGATGGGGGGGACCCTCAGGATGGGAACGGGGGGACCCTCGGAATGGGGACGGGGACACCCCCAGGATGGGGATGGGGGGACCCTCAGGATGGGGATGGGGGGACCCTCGGGACGGGGACGGGGACACCCTCAGGATGGGGACAGGGGGACCCTCAGGAAGGGGAATGGAAGGGTCCCGGGATTGGGATGGGGGACCCTGGCTGCGGGACAGGTATGGGGTCAAGGACAGGCACCCCCATTCCTGCTGCCCCCAGCAATGGGGTCCCCGAGGGGTGTCTGAGGGATTGTTACCCCCCTCAAAACCGGGGCAGGATGGGGGGACAGGAGGTGGCTCCGGGGTTGTCCCCCATGGGGGTTTTGGTGCCTCCAGAGACACTGGATGAAACCAGGGGGCACCCCCCGAGTGAGTGGGGGGACACCGGGTGCCGTGGGGAGGGGTCGGGGGGGTCCTGCCCCGCTGCTCCCGGTGCTCCCGGGGTTTGGCAATACATGGCTGCGCCCACCCCCCGCTCTCCGGTGTGGATTTAATGGGGAGGGGTCACTGTGGGGGTGCCAGTGGCCCCCGATAGAGTGGGGGTGTCACTGGTCACTGGGAGGGTGCTGGTGGCCCCTGATGGAGGGGTCAGTGGTCACTGTGGGGGTGCCAGTGGCTCACAATGGAGTGGGGGTGTCACTGGTCATTGTGGGCGTGCTGGTGGCCCCATTGTGAAGGGCGTCACTGGTCACTGTGGGGGTGTCACTGGTCACTGTGGGGGTGCCGGTGGTCCCTTGTGGGTGGCGTCACTGGTCACTGTGGGGGTGCCAGTGGTCCCATTGTGGTGGGCATCACCGGTCACTGTGGAGGTGCCAGTAGCCTGCAATGGAGTGGGGGTGTCACTGGTCACTGTGGGGGTGTCACCGGTCACTGTGGAGGTGCCAGTAGCCCCCAGTGGAGTGGGGGTGTCACTGGTCACTGTGGAGGTGTCACTCGTCACTGTTGGTGGTGTCACCGGTCACTGTGAGGGTCCCGCTGACCCCCAGCGGGGTCTCAGCCTCGCACGGGCACTACGAGAGGAGGGGGCAGAACCGAGACCCCCCCTCCCCATGGCCCCGCGGGGGGGGGCGGGCGCTGGCTCGGGGCCCGGCGGGGCCCCAATAGGGGCGGCGGGTGACAGGTGACACTGCCGGGGACAGGAYGAGACCTTGGAGCGCGGCGGGGGCGGGCACCGAGCCAGGGACAGGTGCCCGGGCCACCGAGCGGGGGCTGCGGCCCGTGACGTCACAGCCCCCGTGACGTCAGCGGTAACCACGGCGACGGGCAGGCGGGGTGGGCGTGGCCTGAGGAGTGGGTGTGGCCTGACGTACCACGCCCGCGCCGCGAGGGGGCGCTGCCGACACGCCGCGCGCTGCCGCTGTATGTAAATATATGCAAATTAGGCGGGGGAGGCAGCAGCGCCCCCTGGCGGGCGGCTGTTGGGGCAGCGCGGATATCGGGGAGGGAATTTTGGGGGGGTGTTACCCATGGGGGAATTGAGGGAGGGCGGAATTTGAGGGGTCCCCGAGTTTTTTCCCCCACTCCATGGGGTCGGGCCGGGGCTGCTGAGGGGGTTTTGGGGGGTACGGGGAACCCACACTGGGGGTCTCTCCCCATTCCCAGCATCCCCAKGGCGGGAAATGCTGCTCCGGGAATGATGGAAATGAGGGGCTGAGATATGAGGGGCTGAGATTTGAGGGGGGGGGGGCGGGGCAGTTCCCGGGTCTGACCTCCCTCCCCTCCTCCCCTCCTGTCACACAGCTTTAAATGCCGAACCATTAAAATTTTCCACCTCATTTGCGGCTCCTCACACGGTTAATTTTCCCGGGATTGTCTATTTATTTATTTGCGGAGCCCTGCGGGAGGGGGGGAAAGGCGGGAGAGGGGGGGGAGCAGCTGATTTGCTGCATCTGGGCTGTGGGGAGGGGAAGGGAGGGGGGGAAACCACCCTGGGAAGGGGGGGGAGGGCTCCGGCTAATTTAACAGCTGAAGAGAACAACTTAATTAGAGTCAGCTGGAAAATTGGGTAAAGCCCCTTCCATCAGGCTCCCACCCCTCAGCCCCCCTTCCCTGCCGGCTCCTGGTGGGATGCCAGGGTGGGATGTGTTTTGGGATGCGTTTTGGGATGCATTTTAGGATATGTTTTGGGAGGGAGAGCTGGCCACAGCTAAGCAGCCGTCCTTCATTACAGCCAGGAGCTAATTGGATTGATCAGCAGTTAATAGGGAATTAAGAGGTGAAACACCACCCTCTCCCCCCCAAATCCCGCCAGCCCCTCCGTGTGCACCCCCCTCCTGCCATTCCCGCTCCCTCTGCTTCCCGGATGGATTTTGGGGAGCAGGCAGAGCTGGGGAGTCGCTGGCACCCGGGGGACGGGCTGAGGAGAGGGGTGGGATGGGATTTTCCACCGCCCATATTAAGGCTGCGGAACACTTTAGGGTTTGCTTTTTTTCCTGTTTTCCCGTGTTTTTTTCCGTGGTTTTCCCATTCCTGGGTGTTCCCAGTCCCGGCTTCTTGCGGAAAAGGGGGCGACACACGGCTGCCCCCCATCCCACCCCACGGAACACGCAGGGATTCGGGTGGAGGAGCCCCCCTTAACCTCCAGATTAATCACCTCCATTTCTCTCCGCATCCCGTGAAAGGTCAGGAGTCTGCAAGGCCCGGGAATTAATTGAAATCCCAYCGCTCTCGTGCCAGATCCATACATCATCCCAAGGGAGCAGCTCCGGGATTGGAGAATGGGGGCACCCCCCTCCTGCACCCCCTTTTTGGGGCGCGCTGAGGACAGGGAGCAGCAGATGCAGCGCTCSGAGCTTGTTCTCCATCTCCAGGCGGGGAAATAAATGGATTAAAGTAAACTAAAGCGTCTGCTCTCCCCACCTGCCCCCCCGGTCATAAATCAGCATAAATGCAATTTCCATATTCATGGTATTTATCCAATAACTGTCCTGTCCCAGATTAAACGCGCCCCGGGGAGCACCGGGGCTCCTTATCTGTGCCGGGGGCTCCCGGGGAGGAGCGGCTCTGCCGGGGGGGCTCCGCTCCTCATCCTCCTCTTGAGGGACTGGAGAGGGGGCTCTGCTCTTCATCC
>NW_026623902.1:34098-35277 GCF_030028575.1 Malurus melanocephalus | reverse complement strand
GGGTTCTGGAGATGCACAGAGCATCCGGATCAATCCCTGTCCCCCCACTGCCACCTGAGGTGACACCTGGGATGGTCCTGGGGATGGACAGAGCATCAGGATCAATCCTGATCAGGATCCTGATCAGGATCAATCCCGTCCTCCCGCTGTCCCCCCGCTGCCACCTGGGGACCAAGAGGGACATCTGGGAGGGTCCCGGGGATGGACAGAACATCCGGATCAATCCCTGTCCCCCCACTGCCACCTGAGGTGACACTTGGGAAGGTCCTGGGGATGGCCAGAGCATTTAAATCAATCCCTGCCCTCCCGCTGCCCCCGCTTCCGTCTCCTGACCCCCCCCGGCTGTAGGATCTATCCTCCCAAATCCTTGACGGAGGATGAACCCCCTAAAGCCCGGCTGGGGCTGGCGGCCGCCGCAGCCTCTCTGTCCCCACAGCCCCTGCGAGGTGAACTAAATCCATCCTAATTAGCGCTGATTTGCATGGGGAAATGAAAATTAATCTAGCTTGGCTTTGTTGGAATTAGCGATTCCAGTTGGGCACATCAGGCGGTGGCAGACGTCTGAGGGGGGGTGGGGAGGGGGCTTCTCTCCCCCTCCAACCTGGTTTGGGGACCCTCGATGGTGACATTGGGGTGCTGGGGACATCCACGGGATGGTCTCGGGGCTAAAACACCCTCCCAGCGCACCCCACTGACCCCAAACCCYCTCCCAGTACCCCCAGTTGTGGGATGCGGCAATGGGACCTTTTCCCCCAGTTGTCAGATCCCACAGGTGGTTCTGGGCACGGTGGGAGGAAAATGAAGAGCAGGGATGACACTGGGGTGTCAGATTTGGGGTGGGGGACGCTTCAGGGATCYGGGKTSTCAGATTTGGGGTGGGGGACACTGAAGGGACCGATCCGGGTTGTCAGATTTGGGGTGGGGGATGCTTCAGGGACAAACCCGGGGTGTCAGATTTGGGGCGGGAGACGCTGCAGGAACCAACCCGGGGTGTCAGATTTGGGGTGGGGGACACTTCAGGGACAAACCCGGGGTGCAAATTTGGGGTGGGGGACACTGCAGGGACCCGAGGTGTCAGATTTGGGGTGTGGACACTACAGGAACCAACCCGGGGTCTCAGATTTGGGGTGGAGGCCGCTGCAGGGACTGACCCGGGGTGTCAGATTTGGGGTGGGGGAC
>NW_026623902.1:31315-32926 GCF_030028575.1 Malurus melanocephalus | reverse complement strand
TTCCTGGGCATCTCAACACGCGTGTTGCCATGTGTGTGCCCACGCAGGTGCCCTGTGCGCGTCACTCAGGGTCACATCCCCACCCCGGAGGTGGCGACCGCAGCGCGGGGACCCCCGGCCATGCCCCATTCGGAGCCCTCTGGCCTCGGCTCCCTCCCAGAGCCCGGGGGTGGCCCCGGTGCTCATTGTTATGGGGTCCGTGATGAGGCGGCGAGCGGAATTCTCATCAAAAATTAACGAGGAGAAAACAGCCGGGCAGGAGCTGGGTCCGCCGAGGGGTGGGGGTGGCACGGTGTGACAGCCTGGGGTGGCGTTCGGTGGCGTTCGGTGCCTGGCACGTCACAGATCCCCTCGCCTTGGGGTGCCCCTCCAGCCCCAAAACGGTCACGTCCCTCGGGGATGGGGTCTGCACACGGCAGGAGGAGCCGGTCCTTGGGTGGGATGTCCCCATTTCCTGTCACCACCTCGGGGCACATCTGGCTGTGTCGTGTCCTGCCACATCTGGCTGTGTCCCCTGCACTGTCACCACCTCGGGCACATCTGGTTGTGTCGTGTCCTGCCACATCTGGCTGTGTCCCCCTGCCCCATTGTCACCTGGAGGCACATCTGGCTGTGTCCTGCCCCGTTGTCACCTCGGGGCACATCTGGCTGTGTCCCCCTGCCCCATTGTCACCTCGGGGCACATCTGGCTGTGTCCTGCTCTGTCACCGCCTCGGGCACATCTGGCTGTGTCCCCCTGCCCCGTTATCACCACCTCAGGGCACATCTGGCTGTGTCCTGCCCCGTCATCACTTCAGGGCACATCTGGCTGTGTCCCCCTGCTCCATTGTCACCACCTCGGGGCACATCTGGCTGTGTCCCCACGCTCTGTCACCACCTCGGGCACATCTGGCTGTGTCCCCATGCCTCATCACCGCCTCGGGCACATCTGGCTGTGTCCCCAAGCTCTGTCAACACCTCGGGGCACATCTGGCTGTGTCCCCTGTTCTGTCACCACCTCGGGCACATCTGGCTGTGTCCCCATGCCCTGTCACCACCTCGAGCACATCTGGCTGTATCGTGTCCTGCCACATCTGGCTGAGTCCCCCTGCCCCATTGTCACCTCGGGGCACATCTGGCTGTGTCCTGCCCTGTCACCACCTCGGGGCACATCTGGCTGTGTCCCCCTGCCCTTCATCACCTCGCGCACATCTGGCTGTGTCCTTCTGCCCTGTCACCACCTCGGGCACATCTGGCTGTGTCCCCATTCCCCATCACCACCTCGGGCACATCTGGCTGTGTGCCCCCGCCCCATTGTCACCTCGGGGCACATCTGGGTGTGTCCCCACGCCCCATCACTACCTCGGGGCACATCTGGCTGTGTCCCCCTGCCCTGTCACCACTTCGGGCACATCTGGATGTGTCCCCATGCCTCATCACCACCTCGGGCACATCTGGCTGTTTTCCCCCTGCCCTGTCACCGCCTCGGGCACATCTGGCTGTGTCCCCCTGTTCTGTCACCACCTCGGGGCACATCTGGCTGTGTCCCCACGCTCTGTCAACACCTCGGGACACATCTGGCTGTGTCCCCTGACCCTTCACCACCTCGGGCACATCTGGCTGTGTCCCCCC
>NW_026623902.1:28926-30369 GCF_030028575.1 Malurus melanocephalus | reverse complement strand
GCCACCTGGCCCCCGGATCCAAACCTCTCCACGGGTTCCAGCTGTTCTCCAGATTCCTTCTTTCCTCTGGGTCCCACCTGTACCACGGATCCAAATATTTTGCCGGATATAAGCCATCCTCCTGGATCCCACCTGCCTCATTGGGTTCCATCTCCCCCCGGATCCAACCCAACCCCTGGATTCTACCCTCTCCCTGAATCCAACCCATTCCCCGGATTCCATCTGCCCCTTAGATTCCACTTGTTCCCCGAATTCCACCCTCTCCCTTGATCCCACCTGCCCCTTTGGGCTTATCCTCCCCCAGGATCCCACCCTCTCCCTGGACCCCACCCTTCCCCCGGACCCAACCCTCTCCCCTGGATTCCCCTTCCATCCTTCCCTGGATTCCACTTGTCCCTCAGATTCCCCCCTCTCCCTTGATCCCACCTGCCCCTTTGGGTTCCACTTTCCCCCTGGATCCAACTCATCCCCAGGATCCCACCTGCCCCATGGACTCCCCTTGATCCCACCTGCCCCTTTGGGTTCCACCTTCCCCCTGGATCCCACTCTTTCCCAGGATCCCACCCTCCCATCCTCTGGTGCTGCGGGACTGGCTGAAATACCTGCTGGCTGCTGTCCTCTCCTCTGCTCCGTGATRGGCTTGGATTCCCCTCCCCCGATTTTTCAGGGATCCTTTTGAGCCCCCCAGACACCTCTGGGGGCCGAGCACACCTGGAAGGCAAAGTATGCAGGGCTGGGGAGCCTTAAAAGATCCGGGGAAAGATCTGCAGGGAAAAAAGAGCTGCCCACCAGGGTGGGCCCTGCCCGAACTGGGATCTGCTGGGGGAACCCGGGATTTGGGGGGTGAGGGGGGCAGGACCCGCTGCCGCCCATCCCAGGGGAGCCGCACCGGGAGCTCAGCGTCTGCCATTGATTTCTTATTATGGAGTTCAGGAAGAAAAATGAGGCGCTGGGGCTGCGGAGCCGCCACTGTGATTTGTTGCCTTCTCGGCRTGTCCTGGCGGGGATGGGAATTGATTTTGGAGGCTCTGGAATCAGTCAGCGGGGCGTGGGGCGGGGGAAACGTGGGGGCTGGAGAGGGTGACGGCTRCTGGGGGCTCGGCACAGCCTCCAGGATTTGGGAGATGGGACCCCCCAGATCTGCTCGTGGTGGTCCCCACACTGAGCTGGAACCGTGGCGAGGTGACAGTTTCCATTTGGGGGGGACAGGTCCCTGGTGCTGGGGGTCCCGGGGCCGCGCTGAGTGACCAGAGTGGCTCATGGAGGGGGAGCTGTGGCTGCAGGAAGRTCCTTGTCCCTGTGCCAGCTGCAGGAGCTGGAGGAGAATAAAGAGAAGGGCTGAAGGAGAAGGAGCAGGAGCGGCAGGAGAATGAGGAGGAGCAGAGGGAGAAAGAGGAGAAGGGGCAGGAGAAGGTGGAGAATGATAAAGAAAAGGAGGAGGAG
>NW_026623902.1:23881-26841 GCF_030028575.1 Malurus melanocephalus | reverse complement strand
AGGAGAAGGAGAAGGAGAAGGAGAAGGAGAAGGAGAAGGAGAAGGAGAAGGAGAAGGAGAAGGAGAAGGAGAAGGAGAAGGAGAAGGAGAAGGAGGAGGAGGAGGAGGAGAAGCAGGAGGAGAAGCAGCAGGGCACGGCGAAAGCCACAGGCCCACCCGTGTCCCACGCTGCCGAGTGTCCCGGGACAGCGGGTCCGGTGCCGGTGCCCCCGGGCCGAGCCCCGCCGCCGCCACCAGAGGGCACCACAGGCCTCCCGCAGGCCCCGGGGCGGCCCCGAGCGGGACCGGGCGGGACCGGGCCGAGACCCCGCGGGAGCCGTGTCCGTGTCCCCGCCGTGTCCGTGTCCCAGCCCTGCGCGTGTTTCAGCCGTGTGCGTGTCCCCTCCGTGTCCCCTCCGTGTCCCCGCTGTGCGCGTGTCCCCGCCGTGTGTCCGTGTCCCAGCCGTGTCCGTGTCCCAGCCGTGCGCGTGTCCGATGCAGGTGTGCGTGTCCCCGCCTGTGCACGCAGGTCTCAATATGTGCGCACGTCTCGCCTCTGCGCGGGTGTGTCTGATGAGTTCACGCGTGTCCCGGCCGTGTGTGCGTGTCCCACATGTGTGTGTGTGTGTGTGTGTGTCCGTGTCCCAGCTGTGTGTGTCCGTGTCCCTGTCGTGTGTCTATGTCCGTTTTCATGTCTCAGATGTGTGTCCGTGTCCCTGTTGTGTGTCCGTGTCCGTGTCCATGTCCCAGCCACGTGTAACCGTGTCCCAGCCATGTGTCCGTGTCCCTGTCATGTGTCTATGTCCATGTCCGTGTCCCAGCCATGTGTATCTGTGTCCCAGCCACACTTCCCCGTGCCCCAGCCGTGTCCCAGCCCTGTGTCCATGTCCCTGTCGTGTGTTCATGTCTGTGTCCGTGTCCCAGCCATGTGTGTCCATGTCCCAGCCATGTCTATCCGTGTCCCAGCCACGCGTGCCCATGCCCCAGCCATGTCCCAGCCACGTGCATCTGTGCCCCACCCATGTGTATCCATGTCCCAGCCATGTGTCCATGTCCCAGCCATGTGTATCTGTGCCCCAGCCATGTGTATCCATGTCCCAGACATGTGCCCGTGTCCCAGCCATGTGTATCTGTGCCCCAGCCATGTGTATCCATGTCCCAGACATGTGCCCATGCCCCAGCCACGCGTGCCCGTGCCCCAGCCTTGTCCCAGCCATGTGTCCGTGCCCCANCCGGTGCCGGTGCCCCCGGGCCGAGCCCCGCCGCCGCCACCAGAGGGCACCACAGGCCTCCCGCAGGCCCCGGGGCGGCCCCGAGCGGGACCGGGAGGGACCAGGCCGAGACCCCGCTGGTGCCGGGTCCGTGTCCCCGCCGTCCGCGTGTTTCATGTGCGCGTGTCCCCGCCGTGTGTCCGTGTCCCAGCCGTGTCCGTGTCCCAGCCGTGCGCGTGTCCGATGCAGGTGTGCGTGTCCCAGCCGTGTCCGTGTCCCAGCCGTGCGCGTGTTTCAGCCGTGTGCGTGTCCCCGCCGTGTCGGTGTCCCCGCCGTGTCGGTGTCCCAGCCGTGTCCGTGTCCCCGCCGTGTGTCCATGTCCCTGACGTGTGTCCCTGTCGTGTGTTCATGTCCCTGCTGTGTGTCCGTGTCTGTGTCCCAGCCATGTGTCCATGTCCCAGCCGTGTCCCAGCCATGTGTATCCATGTCCCAGCCATGTGCCCGTGTCCCAGCAATGTCCCAGCCATGTGTATCCGTGTCCCAGCCATGTGTCCGTGTCCCAGCCATGTCTATCCGTGTCCCAACCATGTCTATCCATGTCCCAGCCATGCGTGCCCGTGCCCCAGCCATGTCCCAGCCACGTGCATCTGTGCCCCAGCCATGTGTATCCATGTCCCAGCCATGTATCCATGTCCCAGCCATGTGTGCCCACGCCCCAGCCACGCGTGCCCGTGCCCCAGCAATGTCCCAGCCACGTGCATCTGTGCCCCAGCCATGTGTATCCATGTCCCAGCCATGTGTCCATGTCCCAGCCATGTCTATCTGTGTCCCAGCCATGTGTATCCATGTCCCAGACATGTGCCCATGCCCCAGCCACGCGTGCCCGTGCCCCAGCCTTGTCCCAGCCATGTGTCCGTGCCCCAGCCATGTGTGCCCGTGCCCCAGCCACGCGTGCCCGTGTCCCAGCCATGTCCCAGCCATGTATCCATGTCCCAGCCATGTGTATCTGTGCCCCAGCCATGTCTATCCATGTCCCAGCCACACGTGTCCGTGTCCCAGCCACGCGTGCCCGTGCCCCAGCCGTGTCCCAGCCGTGCGCTCCTCTCCGGCCCCACCGGTGTCTTTGTCACGATGAAGGACGAGGCCATTCTGTTTATTAAATTGTAGCGCGGCGCGGCGCAGCCCTCGGAGCCGCTGACCCCGGTTATTTATAACGCGGGCGGGGAAATCGTAGCTCCGGGCTGGGGCTTTTCTGTGCAGAATTATGGAAGAAAGAATCGATAGTGCGGGCTGGGGACGAGCTGGTGGGGAATGGTGGGGTCGGCTCCAGGAATCGCTTCACGGACACGGCTGAGTTGAACCCTGCGGGTCCCCAGGATCACCCCGAGTCCCCGAGGGTTCCCCCGGGCTCCCCAAGACCCCCTCGGCAGCTCTGGGGAGGCTTTTGCAGCAATTTTTGGGTCAAAAAAGGGTCAAGGGTCTGGGGGAGTCAGGGTTGGGGGGAGAAATGGTCGGGGGGAGTCAGGTTTGGGGGAAAAAATGGTCTGGGGGTTTCAAGGGTCTGAGGAAGTCAGGGTTTGGGGGGAAAAAATGGTCTGGGGGAGTCAGGGTTTGGGGCAAAAATGGTCTGGGGATGTCAGAATCTGGGCGTATCAAGGTTTGGGGATTTTAGGGTTTAGGGGACTCAGGTTTTGGAGGAGTCAGGATTTGGGGGAGTCAGGGTTTGGGGCAAAAATGGTCTGGGGAGATCAGGGTTTGGGGAAACAATGG
>NW_026623902.1:21159-22674 GCF_030028575.1 Malurus melanocephalus | reverse complement strand
GGTTTGGGGGCATCAGAATCTGGGGATATTAAGGTTTGGGGATTTCAGGGTGTGGGGGATTCAGGGTCTGGGGGTGTCCGGATCTGGGGGTGATCCCCGCTCCCCCGCCGCGGCTGTGGGTCGGAGCTGGGCTCTCCCGGCGCTCCTCCCGCCGCTGCCGTGATTAATGTGGGGAATTAGGCCGATAATGGCTCTTAAATGACGGTGCCAGTTGCAGGCGCCGCGCCCCGATGGGTGATGGATGGTGCCGGGGCCCCGGGTGGGCGCGATCGGAGCCGCGTCACGATCCAAGCAGGGTTTGTGACGTCACTGAGATCGCTGACGTCACGGGGGCAGGTGTGACATCACAGCACAGCCGGGCGCGTTAGTCTGGCAAGGCCGGGGTTGCTCTCCCGTTATCTGGCTGAGCAAATAATCGCGACATGTCGCGATAGCGCTGCCCTTCACAGAGCTCTGAGCGCCCCTCGGGGTCCCCAACAGCAGCTCCGGGGTCGCCCCTCTCTCCCGGATCCTCGGGATCCCCTTTTTTCCCTGTTCCAGAGCCGATCCCGCCGCGCAGCTCCCCGCGCGGGGGTTACGGAATCCATCCCGTTAATTCTCCATTTAATTAGCGGCTGTTTGTTTATTGTTTGTTTGCTTTACTCGGGATGAATTTTTTATGCCCGGTTTCCGTCGCGCCACGCCGAAATCCCGTGGGATTGACGGGGGGAGCGGAGATGGATCGAGGGGAAGAGTCCGAGTGGTGTCACATGAGGGACATTGGGGACATTTGGGACACTGGGGACATTGGGGACACTGGGGACATTGGGG
This sequence comes from Malurus melanocephalus, assembly GCF_030028575.1. Lineage (NCBI taxonomy): Eukaryota > Metazoa > Chordata > Aves > Passeriformes > Maluridae > Malurus > Malurus melanocephalus. The sequence goes on along the minus strand of NW_026623902.1, from coordinate 21,864 downwards.
ACATTGGGGAGGGGGCTCCTCCAAAGGGTGGGTGCCAGCTGGGAGGGTGAGGGGTGCTGGGGGAGATGTGGGGATTGGGAGGGGTCTGGGGGCGTTGTGACCTTGTCCCGTGGGATTTGTGGAGCTGGGATGGGGACAAAGGGGGACGTGGACTCGTTTCTTGTGGGTCGGGAGGGATCGGGTCGGGTTGGAATGGGATCCAAGGGATTTGGGGATCGGGAAGGGTCTGGAGCAGTTGATCCAAGGAATGTGAGGATCAGGAGGGTCTGGGGAAAATGATCCATGGGATGTGGGGATCGGGAAGGGTCTGGGGGAGTTGATCCATAGGATGTGGGGATTGGGAGGGTCTGGGGGAGTTGATCCATGGGATGTGGGGATCGGGAAGGGTCTGGGGGAGCTGGAATTTCACCCTGGGGCTGCGTGGATCAGGAGGGGTCTGGGGGAGTTGTGCGGGGATCGGGAAGGGTCTGGGGGAGTTGATCCATGGGATGTGAGGATCGGGAGGGTCTGGGGGAAATGATCCATAGGATGTGGGGATCGAGAGGGGTCTGGAGGATCTGGAACTTCATCCAAGGGCTGTGGGGATCGGGAAAGGTCTGGGGGAGTTGATCCATGGGATGTGAGGATCAGGAGGTTCTGGGAGGGGTTTTGGGCAGGCTGTGGGCTTGATCCATGAAATGTGTGGATTGGGCAGTGTCTGGGGTG
>NW_026623902.1:13891-18860 GCF_030028575.1 Malurus melanocephalus | reverse complement strand
AGGGTCCCCCCCAGACCCTCCAGATCCTCGGGGTACCCCCCAGCTGGTTTCCCCAAACCCCCGGGTGCCCCCAGACCCCCGGATCCCCGATTTTGGGGGTCATTGTCCCCCTTGTCCCACCCAGATTTCTGAGTCCTCCCCTGAATTACTGAATTTTGGGGTCAGGGTCCCCCCCAGACCCTCCGGATCCTCGGGGTGCCCCCCCAGGTGGTTTCTCCAAACCCCCGGGTGTCCCCAGACCCCTGGATCCCTGATTTTGGGGCTCATTTTCCCCCTTGTCCCACCCAGATCTCTGAGTCCCTCCCCCAGCTTTCTGAATTTTGGGGTGAGGGTCCCCCCAAACCTTTGTGTGCCCCATCCCAAACAGCTGGGTCCTCTCTGAGTTGCTGAATTTTGGGGTAGTGGTCACCCCACAGACCCCTGGGTTCCCTCAAACCCCTGAATTTCCCCCAAAGCCCTGAATTTTGGGGTGAGGGTCCCCCCACAGATCTCTGGGTTCCCTCTGGACCCCTGAATGCCCCCCTGGAACCCTAAATTTTGGGGTGGCGATTCCTTCCCGGAGCCCTCGATCCCCTGGATGTGTTCCCACACATTGARCAGGTAGACCTGAGCTCCCAGATGTGGGTGGGTGTGGAGCTCCCCAGATGTGCACATCTGTGCACCCCTCGCGTGTTCCCACATGTTCATGGGTTTTCCCGCTGTGATTCCTTTCTTTCTGGGAAGGTTTTTTTTTTCTGTTTTTCCCCCAAAATGTTTTTCCCCCAAAATGTTTTTTCCTCAAATTCCAGGTGTGCCAGGCTGGAGGAGAAGCTCCATCCCTGTGCTGACCCCACCTTGAATCCCCTCCCTGCTCCCGAGGGCTCCTGGCGCCCCCACGGAACAGGAAAGCACCACACGGAATAAAACCGCGTCTTAATTACAGTCATTAATGAGCGTGGAGGCAGCTGGGCAGGGAATCCCGTGGGGAAATCYTACAGGGAATGGGGTGCAGGACCACCGTGGGGTCCCTCACTGTGTCAAAGCCCCACTCACTCCTGTCCCTATACCCCAAATCCCATTAATCCCCTCATCCCCCCCTTCTCTGAACCCCTCCCCATCCCTCCTGGCCGCCCTGGGCACAGGAAGGTGACAAAGGACACGCGGGCCGTGCCCAGGGCAGGATGCTCTGTCTCGGGGAGTGGCACTTAATCAATCGCATCTCAAATCGCTAATTACATCACCCGGGGCCTTGGATGCGCCTCAGCCTCCTCTCGCATCCGTGTATTCTTGAGAAATTCCTCTCTTTTGTCCTTTAGACTCGGCTGGAAGCTGAAAGAGTGGGTGGCACCGGGGTGGGGAGAGGGGAGCACCCCGGGGGAACTCAGAGGACACCCAAAATCCCCTCCAAAGTGGGATTTTACGGGTCAGGGGCACGGCTGTGCTGGCACTCGCTGCTCCCAGAGCAGGACCAACCCCTCAAACCCCTCCTGGCACCGGTGCCCACCCCTGCCGGGTCCATCCCGCCGCCCGTTCCATCCCTCTCCCGGCCCTTTGTTGGGTACTAATAGCCGGTTTCCATATGCGCGGCAGCATCTGTTCCTGCCAGCGAGATTTGCATCGCTAAATGTAAATTGGGTGTTATATCATTTATCATAAACGGGAGGGCGGCGGGTTTGGGCTGGGGAGGGGGGGAAAGGGGGCGCGGAGGGGGGCGGCCAACCCCGGCCAAGTTGTCATGGGCAATCACACGGCTCATCCTTCGATCTTTCGGCCCGGAGACGAAACGCGGAGCCACCTTGTGATGGGGCTGCAAGTGGAGGGACGGGGTTGTTCCCGAGTGGGGAGGGAAACTGAGGCAGCGTGGGGATATCGGGGTTCACACCCTGCGCTCATCAATCCCCCCCAGACATTGCTGTCACCTCTGGGGGAGGCTGAAAGGAGCGGAGGACGCTCAGGATCTTCTCCTTGTCCCTCCTCCCCRGCAGTGTCCCCAGGCCGGGATGTCCCGACCCGCCCCGTCCCTCCCAACCCGGCCGCACACGCCTCCCTCTCCTCCTGCCCACCCTCCGTCCTCGGCCGGACCTCGGAACCCGCCGCCACCGCCGGACCGATCCCAGCCCGGCCATGAAGGGTCTCCTRCGTGGAGGAATGTTCTCCCGGCATGTCAAACGGCACCCCGGAGTGAGTGACCCCGGCCCCCCGCTTCTTCCAGGGACCCCCCATCCCTTTCCCGGAGCCCCCATCCCTTGTCCTTGCCCATCTCTCGCCACATTCCTGAAGCCTCTGGGTCCTTTTCCTTCCATCCCATCATCCCTCTTCCAATTCCTTCTGTTCTCCGTGTCCTTCGTCAGCCTCCTCTTCCTCCCRCTCCCCAAAATCCTCCTCAGCCCCCCAGTTTTGTGTCATTCCATCTTCCCCTTCCCACTGTCCTCTCGTTGTCACAGCACCCTCGGGGTAAGCCAGGGGTCCTGGGGGTCCCCAAAATTCTTTCACCAAGGGAAGTGAGACCACCCTGCGCTTCCCATCCCGTTCCCACCATCCAGCGCTGATGAGAGGCCGAGGTTCTTTCACCAAACCGGGCACCTCAACTCTTACCCACACCCCAAAAGGCAGCTGGTGGGCGAGGGGACCGGCTCTGTGTCCTCACCCACCCACTACGACCTGTCTGGGGACATCTTTGTCATAGGGGATGGAAATTAAACCCCCTCTCCACTCACCCCAGTGACCCCAGATGTGTCTCTGTTCCCCCTCAAAATGCCAAGATGAGGGTTTKGGGTAAAAGATGCTTCAACCGCGGGGCTGGGCGCTGCCAGCACCGTGGGCACAGGCAGGTGGGACACCCGGGGTGCTTCCCCCATCCTCGGKTGGGCAGCACAAGTCGAGGCTCCTGCGTGATCCTCGCAGCAGCATGGAAGAATTCGGGATATTTCTGTTCCAGCCACGGTTTCCCCAGCTGAAAGAGCTGTGAGCGGCTTGAGGGGACACAAAGAGAACCCCAAACTGGAGATGTAAAGGCGGGAGGGGGTTTTGGGTCCTCGCACACAGCCGGGCTGCTGCTGGCAGAGCTCGTTGGGGCAATTTTTGTCGTGTCACCCGCTCCGTGCGGCGTCATCCATCCATCCCACGGCGCTGCCGGGCAGGTGTAGCCGCGCTTTCACCCGGCGATGGATTCTCCGCCGCAGCGTTGCCCGGCTGCCTGGCAGTGATGGATGTGCCAGCCACGCCGAGCAGCACCGTGCCCGTGAGGCGTGCAGAGCTGGCAGACCCAGGACGCGCTGGCGAGACTCGATGGGCACCGAGCGGGCACCGGGGCAGAGCCTGGCACCGCTCCCCGCCGCCCACCCGCTTCGTGCCCGGGGGGAAATCGGGCTCCACCGCTGGCACCTGCGGCTTGGCAGCCTCCTCCTGCCCCTAATTCCTCCCAGCCATTAATTACCCAGACGGTGCCGGCAGCAGATGGTGAGACGGCCCCGCTGCCCCCAAATCTTCTCCGGCAGCCACAGCAATTCCCGGCGCTGCAGAGGGTTCTTGATTCGCCGGCGCTTGGGCAGCGGCTGCTGCCAGCTCCTGCTGGCACTCGGTGCCAAGGACCATCATCAGCTGATGGCCCTGACCTCCCGGACGGGCGCTGGCATCTGCTGGAGGCTCCATCGTTCCAGCTCGGCTTGGCCATGGCACTGCCGAGCAGGAGCTGGGCATACTGGGRGCACTGGGAGAGGATGGGACGGTCMGGTGGGGSGCAAAGGTTGGGCAGGGGGGCACATTTGTGTTTCTCCCCTTCCCCGCGAAGGTCACGGAGGTGCTCGGCAGCGATCAGAGGGCTCGGACTGCCCCTTTCCATCGCGTTTTCCACTCGTGGTCCCCCCCTCCATCACCAGTGGGGAAACTGAGTCACGGAGCGCTGGGCGCGCATCTCGGGGGGCAYTTTGGCGGAGCTGCGGCTGCCGAGCGGAGCCGCAAACAGAGCCGGGTGTCGGCGATGAGGCTCGGCGCGGATCCGCCGGCACCTCCCGCTGCCGTTAATGGGCAGAACGCGGCTCTCTCCCAGGGGCACGGGCTGGCGCCGGGCTCATTACGCTCCCCGCGTCCTCTCCAKCGCGGGGGCCGCGGCAATTTGGGGGAGGTCAAAGCCGCCTCGGCTCGGCTCCGATTGAGGCCGCGTCGCTCCGGGCACAGGGGGATTGGCAAGAGCGAGCGGAGCGGGAGCGGAGATGAGGAGATGGAGCCAAGGTGCGGTGGGAGCCACCGCGGACACGGCGCGGGGGGTGAAAGGGGGAGGTCTGTGGTGGGGTTGGGGTCACTGGCTGCCCCCCAGACCAGCTCTGGACCCTCAGATGCTCGGCCCCAGCGTGTCCCAGTCTATCCCAGTAAGATGCGGTGAACCTCCTCGTTTTGTGCTCGCTCTATCTGGAGATGATGCAGGGGGGCTGTGGGGGGACAGGGACCYTGTTTGGGGTCACAGCGTGGCTCGGGGACAAACCTCGCCCAGGACCGAGTATTTCAAAGAGCCGTGAGCCGAGGCTCAGCCCTGAACACTGGGAACGCTGGAAAATGGGGTGCTCAGCACCAAATCCTTCAGGGAGGAACCACAAATGGAGGCTCAGCCCTGAGCGGGGTCACTGGGAACACTGGGAACACTGGGAACACTGGGAACACTGGGAACACTGGGAACACTGGGAACGCCAGGAATGGGGTCCGCAGGTCCTCAGCAGCGCCAGCGCTGGGCAGCCACAGGCGGAGGGGAAGTGATTTCTCATTCCAAATCCAATTCCTCTCCAACACGAGCCGATTTTTCTCTCCCTCTTTTAATTCAGTCACTCAAGCTGACAGCTACACTGTGTACCGCAGCCCGGCTACAGGATTGCTCTGCCATATTCCCCCTGTAAATCTCCCGGCGTGTCAGCTCTCCCTTTCACTCTCCAGTCCGCCTGATAAATATTCATTTTATTGGGGTATTTTTCATTTCTCTCTCTATCTTTTTTTTTTTTTT
>NW_026623902.1:10669-13039 GCF_030028575.1 Malurus melanocephalus | reverse complement strand
GTGGGAGTGAGCAGGGAATGGTCAGATGGATGGCTGGAGGAGGGAGGGATGGACAGAACCAGCAGGGAAGAATGAAGAAATAACAAGGTGAGTAGGGATGGATAATTGGATGGACAGACGGACAGATAGATGGAAAAAGGATCGTGGAATCCCGAGGATGGTTGGGCGGCACAGCTCCACACGCTGGGGTGACCAGGCTGGATTTTTCCCACATCCCCGCAGCCCCCACTGCCCCACACCTCGTTCATCATCATTTGCTCCCAGTAAAAACATAAAACCACTCCTGGATTTAACCCAGCGCCAGCTGAGCTCAGCAAATCCAGACACCTYGCTTTAGTGGGGGGCGTTTTGGGGTGGAATAACAGCCCCCCACCCCCTAAAAACATGAATTTCATTAAACAGCTCCGGGGTGAGGGGCTGTGTTTGCAGCACGTCCCCTTTTCCATCCCCCAAACACGGACACAAACMTCTTCTTCCCAGATGGAAAATTCTGCTCTTGGCCAGCACCAGAGAATGTGGGGGATGGAAGAAGGGGGGGGCAACATGAGCTGCCCTCTCCAGGGACCCCATCCCATGGTTCTGCTGGCCTGGGACAGCACGGGATGTGTCCAGTTTGGGATGGATTCAARGGGGACTGGGGATGGTGGTGGAGGGGCTGGGGGCACCCTGGGGGGGTACAATGGGGTGGGGGGTCTGTCCCCAACTCCGTACAGGTGATGTCACTGTCACCCCTCACAGCTGGGACCGGAAGAATAACCCTGAACCCTGGAATAAGCTGAGCCCYACGGACCAGTATAAAGTGAGCACTGGGTGAACTGGGAGGCTGGGAGTGTGGGGAGGTGGGGGCAGCCTCATTTGGGGCAAAACACTGCATTTTGCTCAGGAAGGGGAAAAGGGAGTGGAACCCCCCAGTTCCTCGCGCTTGGATTTGGGGAAGGGGCCCCACAGCCCCCGCCCTCAGCTCCCTCCCTTCTCCAGTTTCTGGCAGTTTCCACCGATTACAAGAACCTCAAGAAGGAGCGTCCCAGCTTCTGAGCCACCTCTGGGATGTCCCCAAAAACCCCCTCGTGGACTCCCCAGCGCCACCACAGCCACCGCACACAGATCCCACTGCTCCCCCAGCACCCCCAAACCGCGTGGATGTGTCCCACCCCACAAAAAACCACATCCCTGTGGGTTCCCCTGCACCCCCCACCCTCATCCAGTGCCTGCATGGAATTCAGGACAATAATAAATGACAGAGGGGGAGCAGTAAACTGGATTTTTTTTGTGGTTTCCCAGAGCCATTAAGGCAGGAGATGTTATCACCCCTCTGGGAAAAGCTGGGGCAGGGGGGGGTTCACATCCTGGGGGATGCAGGACAAACCCCTGGGTGCTGCGTTTCCGCTCTCCCACGCTCCAGGGTCCCCTCCAGGGGCCCCTCGGGAGAGGGGAAGGGATGGGAGGGGTGGAGGGGTCACAGCCACACATGTGAGCGATGGTCTGGATGTGTGTGAACCCCACTGGAGTACGTGACACCGTGCAGGGTCCAGCTGGTGCCCATAAAGTGGGGGCAAGGATCCAAAATTATCCCCATCCCACTGTACCCCACATATTCTGGGGCTCAGCATCACCCCCTGCCCTCAGAGCCCACCGGGTGAAGCAGCAGGATGGGGACACTGAGGCACAAAACCCCCCAAGGGGACACTGAGGAGCACAACACCCACAGCACAGCACCCACAGCACCTCAAGGCTCTGCCCCCCAAATTTTATTAGCAACCCCTCCCYATAGAAAAGTGCAAGATGAGGCTGGAACAAAGCGGTGCCCCCCACCCCAAGCAGGTTTGGGATTGGGGTGGGGGTCTCTGTACCCTAACACTGAGCAGGATGGGTGTGACACCCCCATCCAAAGGGGGACAAGGGGAGTGGGGGAAGGCAGGGGGTGGCTCTCAGCCTCTCCCAGCCCACCCCGCAGTGACCCCAACCCGGCAGGGGGAGCGTCCCCCTCTTCAGTGGTCGCTGAAACCGGGCATGGGGAAGGCACGAGCGAAAGTCTCGACGCGCTGGCGGAGGTCGCTCAGGCGCCGCTGMGTCTCCTGGTCCTGCAGCAGGAAAGTCTTGAAATCCTGGAGTTTACCTGGAGGGTTTGGGGGGCACAGATGAGGAGGGAGGGACCCCAAAACAGCCCTGACCCCTCTGGGATAACCTGGCACCAGTCTGGGGAGTGGGGATGGCATCARGGTTGAAGGGCACCCAGGAAAAGGGAAACTGGGGGGAGATGGGACCCCTCCCCAGTCACTCACTGGTTTTGCTCTTGACGTCCAAGGCCAGCGCGATGCCCTCGTCGATGAACTCCACCACCTTCTGGAAATCCTCCTCACGGAAGTGGCG
>NW_026623902.1:7794-9738 GCF_030028575.1 Malurus melanocephalus | reverse complement strand
CAGCCCCACAAGCAGCTCCCTGAATCCCCCTCCCTCATCGTGCCCCCCAAATCCTGGTCCCCATGTGATCCTTTCCCCTTTCCAGGCCAAAACCAGCTCCGAATTCCCACTCGGGCTCCTCAGGGAAGGGTGACACAGACTGGGGACGCTATGGGGTGAAAGCCCCCACACCCCAGGGATGGACAGGACCCTCACCRAGGCGCAGCCCCCCGGGGGTCAGGGCACTCCTGTCCCCTGGGCACGTGTTCTTGTTGGCGGTGATGGAGACGAGCTCCAGCACCCGCTCGGCCCTGGCGCCGTCGATGCCCTTGGGCCGCAGGTCCACCAGCACCAGGTGGTTGTCAGTGCCACCTGGGGAGAAAGGAGAGGGGTGAGGAGCCCTGAGAGCCCCTAGATTCGCCTGACAGCACTTTCTTGCTGCCTCTGTTCTGCCTAGCCCCTGTTCTTCAGCCCCAAATCCTCCTGGTGGCCTCGAAAATGAGCAGAGCTACGCGTTCCCTGCCACAGCTCGTCCCCATTTCTCCACCTCAAATCCCCCTGCTCACCCCAAAACTGCCAAAACTGAGCAGAGCCACTCATTCCCTGCCACAGCTCACCCCCATTTCTCCACCCCAAATCCCCCTGTGCACCCCACTACTGCCTGGTGGCCCCAAAAATGCCAAAACTGAGCAGAGCCACTCATCCCCTACTACAGTTCGTCCCCATTTCTCCACCCCAAATCCCCCTGCACATCCCTGGTGGCCAAAACTGAGCAGAGCCACTCATCCCCCACCACAGCTCGCCCCCATTTCTCCACCCCAAATCCCCCTGGGTACCCCACTGCTGCCTGGTGGCCCCAAAAATGAGCAGAGCCACTCGTTCCCCACGACAGCTCACTCCTATTTCTCCACCCCAAATCCCTCTGCACATCCCTGGTGGCCCCAAAACTGCCAAAACTGAGCAGAGCCACTTGTCCCCCGCCACAGCTCACCCCCATTTCTCCACCCCAAATCCCCCTGCTCACCCCAAAACTGCCGAAAATGAGCAGAGCCACTCGTTCCTCACCTCAGTTTGACCCCATTCCTCTGCCCTCCAATTCCCCTGTGCACCCCAAAACTGCCAAAACTGAGCAGAGCCACTCGTCCCCTACCACAGCTCGTCCCCATTTCTCCACCCCAAATCCCCCTGTGCACCCCAAAACTGCCGAAAATGAGCAGAGCCACTCATTCCCTGCCACAGCTCACCCCCATTTCTCCAACCCAAATCCTCCTGTGCACCCCAAAACTGCCAAAACTGAGCAGAGCCACTCATTCCCCGCCACAGATTGCTCCCATTTCTCCATCCCAAATCCCCCTGCGCACCCCAAAACTGAGCAGAGCCACTCGTCCCCTGCTGCAGCTCATCCCCATTTCTCCACCCCCAATCCCCCTGCACCCCCCACTGCTGCCTGGTGGCCCCAAAACTGCCAAAACTGAGCAGAGTCACTAGTCCCCCGCCACAGCTCACCCCCATTTCTCCAACCCCAAATCCCCCTGTGCACCCCAAAACTGTTGAAACTGAGCAGAGCCACTCGTCCCCATTTCTCCACCCCAAATCCCCCTGCACATCCCTGGTGGCCCCGAAAATGAGCAGAGCCACTCATCCCCTGCCACAGCTCGTCCCCATTTCTCCATCCCAAATCCCCCTGAGCACCCCACTGCTGCCTGGTGGCCTCAAAACCACTTCTCCATCCCCCTTCTCGTCCYCAAACCCGCGGGGCTCAGCCTTACCTGACACCAGGGTGTACCCACGCTGCAGCAGCGCCTGYGCCATGGCTTTGGCATTCCTCAGGACCTGCTGGCAGTACTCCCTGAACGCTGGGGAGCTGGCCTGGAAATGGGATCACCCCATCAGCACAACAGGATCAGGTCAAGGGGGGTGTCCTAGGTTAGCTGAGTATTGTATTCCTATCATCTGCTTATGTTA
>NW_026623902.1:3666-5664 GCF_030028575.1 Malurus melanocephalus | reverse complement strand
TAAATATGTAGATTTGTTAAATCTATRAAACTTATATCCAAATATATTTTGTTGGATCATGAGTTTTGTGYATTTTCCGTCGCACCGCGCACCYGAGATCCCATTAAATCCTAAAGYAAAACCCTTAATCATATCTGTTAAAGGGGGTAATGAAATTAAATAATTTAAAAATGATTTAAATTGTAATTAAAGCAACAACWGACTCGACTCACCTTCTTGATGCGGGCGTAGTCGATGAGCCGGGCGTAGGCGCTGGTGCCCGCGATGATCAACCGGGGACGGAAAAGCCGCGCCGTCACCTCCAACTGGGCATAATCGATCAGACCCGTGGCTGGCTGCCAGGGACAGACAGACAGACGGACAGATTGGTCAGCACAGGGGCAGATGGACAGGGGTGGATGGACAGACAGAATGTGGTCAGTCAGTCCAGGGACAGACAAGTCAGTCCAGGGATGGATGGACAGACAGAACGTGGTCAGTCAGCCCTGTGGCCAGGTGTAAGGGACAGACAGCCCAGGGACAGACAGACAGACGGACAGATTGGTCAGCACAGGGGCAGATGGACAGGGGTGGACAGACAGAACGTGGTCAGTCAGCCCTATGGCCAGCTGTGAGGGACAGACAGACAGACGGACAGATTGGTCAGCACAGGGGCAGATGGACAGGGGTGGATGGACAGACAGAATGTGGTCAGTCAGTCCAGGGATGGATGGACAGACAGAATGTGGTCAGTCAATCCAGGGACACAGAAGTCAGTGCAGGGATGGATGGACAGACAGAAGGTGGTCAGTCAGCCCTGTGGCCAGCTGTAAGGGACAGACAGGCAGACGGACAGATTGGTCAGCACAGGGGCAGATGGACAGGGATGGATGGACAGACAGAATGTGGTCAGTCAGTCCAGGGACAGACAAGTCAGTCCAGAGATGGATGGACAGACAGACAGAACGTGGTCAGTCAACCCTGTGGCCAGCTGTAAGGGACAGACAGGCAGATGGACAGGTCAGTCAGCCCAGGTATGGACGGATAGACAGACAGACAGATTGGTCATCCCAGGGACAGATAGGCAGATGGACAGGTCAGTCAGCCCAGGGATGGATGGACAGACAGACAGAACGTGGTCAGTCAGTCCAGGGACAGACAAGTCAGTCCAGGGATGGACAGACAGACAGAACGTGGTCAGTCAATCCAGGGACACACAAGTCAGTCCAGGGATGGACGGACAGACGGACAGATGGGGCAGACAGGCAGATGGACAGGGATGGACAGACAGACAGAAGGTGGTCAGTCAGCCCTGTGGCCAGCTGTAAGGGACAGACAGCCCAGGGACAGACAGGCACATGGACAGGTCAATCAGCCCAGGGATAGATGGACAGACAGACAGAACGTGGTCAATGAGTCCAGGGACAGACAAGTCTGTCCAGGGATCGATGGACAGACAGACAGATGGACAGGTCAGTCAGTCCAGGGATGGATGGACAGACGGACAGAACATGGTCAGTCAGTCCAGGGACAGACAAGTCAGTCAAGGGATGGATGGACAGATGGACAGATTGGTCAGCCCAGGGGCAGACAGGTGGATGGACAGGGATGGATGGACAGACAGAACGTGGTCAGTCAGCCCTGTGGCCAGCTGTAAGGGATAGACAGCCCCAGGGACAGACAGACAGACAGACAGATTGGTCAGCACAGGGGCAGATGGACAGGGATGGATGGACAGACAGAATGTGGTCAGTGAGTCTAGGGACACACAAGTCAGTCCAGGGATGGATGGACAGACAGACAAGGAAACTTGGTCAGTTAGTCAAAAAATGGACAGCCAGCCAGCTTGGTCATCCTGGGAACGGACAAACAGACGGACAGACAGACAGCTCAGCCCTGTGCCCTCTGCCCTGAGCACAGCACGTCCATGGCACCGGAACACTTTGGGACACGGAGGGGAATGAGGGCAGGTGGGACACCTTGGGCACACCTCAGGGACACCTTGCGGACATCTCGGGG
>NW_026623902.1:0-3188 GCF_030028575.1 Malurus melanocephalus | reverse complement strand
CCCCCAATCCCACCCCCCCTGCTCACATCCAGCTTGTAGGGCATCGACTCGAAGAAGATGGAGGTGGCCGAGATCCTCTTGACGTCGGTCATGTAGCCGTGCGTGAGGCTGCGGGGAAGGCACGGGGTGAGGCCAGCAGCACCCCTGGGTGGTGACAATCCCCACGCTGTCCCCACCCTCTGTCCCCACGTACTGGCCCCCGTCGGGCAGGTCCAGCCCCATCAGGCGCTCGTGGGGYTGCAGCAGGGCCGTGTAGGCGGCGAAGTTGGCCGGGGATCCCGAGTAGGGCTGCACGTTGACGCCCCAGAGCGCGGGGTCCAGGTCGAACGCCTCGAGAGCGCGCCGCTCGCACAGCAGCTCGATCTGATCCACCACCTCGGCACCCCCATAGTACCTGGGGGGACATGACGGGGTCACCCCATTGCCATTCCCCCCCTCCGACCCTAAAAACACTTCCAGGACCAGCAGCTCGATCTGATCCACCACCTCGGCGCCCCTGTAGTACCTGGGCGGACATAACGGGGTCACCCCATTGTCAAACCCCCAGCCAACCCCACAAACACTTCCAGGACCTGCAGCTTAATCTGGGGGTCCCACACTCCCAGCACCCCCATAGTACCTGGGGGGACACGACAGGGTCACCCCATTGCCATTCCCCCACCCCAAAAACACTTCCAGGACCTGCAGCTTGATCTGATCCACACCCTTGGCGCCCCCATAGTACCTGGGGGGATGTGACAGGGTCACCCCATTGCCATTCCCCCCAGCTGACCCCAAAAACGCTGCCAGGACTTGCAGCTTGATCTGATCCACCACCCCAGCACCCCCGTAGTACCTGGGGGGATGTGACAGGGTCACCTCATTGTCAAACCCCCCAGCTGACCCCAAAAACACTTCCAGGACCTGCAGCTCGATCTGATCCACACCCTTGGCACCCCCATAATAACTGGGGAGACACAGTGGAGTCACCCCATTGGCATACCCCACACCTGACCCCAAAAACACTTCCAGGACCCACAGCTTGATCTAATCCACCTTGGCACCCCCGTACTACCTGGAGGGACATTACAGGGTCACCCCATTGCCATTCCCCCCAGCTGACCCCAAAAACGCTGCCAGGACTTGCAGCTCGATCTGATCCACCACCTCAGTGCCCCCATAGTACCTGGGGGGACACAATGGGGCCACCCCATTGGCATTCCCACACCCGACCCCAAAAACGCTGCCAGGACCTGCAGCTCAATCTGATCCACCTCGGCACCCCCATAATATATGGGGAGACATGATGGGGTCACCCCATTGCCATTCTCCCACCCAAAAACACTTCCAGGACCAGCAGCTCGATCTGATCCACACCCCCAGCACCCCCATAGTACCTGGGGGGACACAATAGGATCACCCCACTGCCATCCCCCCACCTGACCCCAAAACACTTCCAGGACTCTCAGCTCAATCTGATCCACCACCCCAGCACCCCCATAGTACCTGGGGGGATGTGACAGGGTCACCTCATTGTCAAACCCCCCAGCTGACCCCAAAAATGCTTCCAGGACTCTTAGCTCAATCTGATCCACCACCTCGGCACCCCCGTAGTATCTGGGGGGACACAATGGGGTCACCCCATTGCCATTCCCCCACCCCAAAAACACTTCCAGGACCAGCAGCTCGATCTGATCCACACCTCAGCACCCCCGGAGTATATAGGGAGACATGATGGGGTCACCCCACTGCCATCCCCACACCACCCCACAGGACACTCAGTGCAGAGGGCAGCCCCAGCTTGGGAGCACCCAGGTCTCCCCTGGGTATCTCCCACAGGTGAATCCCGGCTGCAGGGGGATCCCAATGCTCCCCCAGCCCACTCCCCACTTTACCTCTTCCCAGGATACCCCTCCGAGTATTTGTTGTTGAGGCACGAACCCAAAGCTTCCAGTGCTGCCCGGCTGCAGAAATTCTGGGGGAAAAAAAAAGGTGGATTGGGATCGGAGCAGCCAAACCCCCCAAAACAGGGATGAGCCTGGGGAACCACCCCTTCCCGAGCCCCCACCTCAGAGGCGATGAGCTCCAGCCCCCGGCACTGCCGATCCTTCTCCTTCTGCACCAGGTTCCAGATTTCGGGGTCGCTCTCGGCGAGGCTCTCCTGCCCCGTCCACCCCGGGACGTGGCCGGTGGCGGCGGCAGCGGCTCGGCTGTGCTGTGCCCGCTGGCTGCCGGTGCCCAATCGGCCTCCCCATCGCTGCAGGGTCTGCACAGACAGGGGAGGACAGGCTGTGACCCCCAGAACCCCTCTAGGACGTGCCAGGAGCTGCAGGTGACAGCAGCAGGGACGACACCCCCGTGTTCTGTCTGCAGTCACCGGTGTCACCGCACAAGGTGGGCACGTGGGGACAGCCAAGGACCCCACAGGGCACGTGGAGACTCCTCTGTGACCCCTCCAAGGCATGTGGGGGCCCCCAAGATCTCCGCAGGGTATATGGGGATGCCAAAAGCCACAGCGGGATCCCCCCAAGATCTCCACAGGGTATATGGGGACCCCAAAAACCGCATGGGGACCCTCCCAAGTTCTCCACAGGGTATATGAGGACACCAAAAGCCACATGGGGACCCCCCCAAGAGCTCCACAGGGTACCTGGGGACCCCAAAAGCCGCATAGGGACCCCACAAGATCTCCACAGGGTATATAGGGACCCCAAAAGTCGCATAGGGATCCCCCCAAGATCCCCATAAGGCACATGGAGACTTCCAAGAACCCCACAGGGCACACGAAAATGCCCTCAATGTCCCCACAAGACACACCCAGGACACCCCAAGACACTTGGGGATCTTCCCCAAGCTCCCCAAACGGCACACGGGGATCCCCCCCAAGCTCACCCGGATTGTCACCCATGGGACCCCCCCTCTCGCTGTGCACGGTGCTGTCGGGGGGGTGGCTGTGAGGGTCTCCTGGAGCCCCCGGTGCCCCCCCTGACCCCGGTGCCCGGTACCGGGTGATGTAACCGCCGCCGCCCCATTGCATCACCCGCGGGGCCGCGGGCACCGGGCAGGGGCCAAGGACGGTGGCGGTGGCTGTCCCGGCCCCGGGGACTTTGGGACGGACGCAAAGTCCGCCGGGGGTGGTGCGGGGAGGGGGTGGAACGGAGAGGGGGGGGTGGAACACACGACACCGGGATGGGGGTCCCGGTACCCAA
>NW_026623901.1:320037-321551 GCF_030028575.1 Malurus melanocephalus | reverse complement strand
TTGCAACGGCTTGGGAGGGAAAAGAGCTCAAAGCCCATCTTGGGCAGGGCCCCCTTCCACCTGCCTGGGCTGCTCAAAGAGGAGGGAGAAGGGATCATTCAAGGACAGCTGGAAGATCCTCTGGCATTCCCAAAGGGACAATGGCTGTGAGCGTTCCCATTGATCTCCCAAAGTTCCCCCACCCATTCCACGCTCCAAGGGACAGTTAATGATCCTCAGGAATAAACAACCTCAATTCCTGGAGAGGGAAAAGGAGCAGAGCCTTTTTTGGGAGATAATCCAAAGTAATTACTCTGGAAAAAGTTACGCTGGGGCCTAGGAGTGCAATGCGTTATCTGTCAGGGCTCTCAGGGCAGCTGGCACGGCCCGTTCCATCACAGCCCTCCCAAAAAACCCGGGAAACGCTGCAGGAGCAGCACTGAGAGACAAGGCAATGCTGCTTGGGCAAGGTTGGCATTTTTGTACATCAAACACCCAATTTGTGCTGGCTCTTCTGGCAGGAGGAACGGTTCTGCCACATCACTCCAGGCTGGCTCTGCACCTCTCTCCATGTCCCGGCATGGTCTTCCCAGGGATTTTCTTTCTCCTTCATTTTTCCACTCCTTCATCCCTCTGAACAAACCATGCCGTCCCATTTGCCTGCTGGCCCTTCCCACTGTCCTTCCATCTGGCAGAGATGCATTGGATTCCCTGTATCCCAAAGGATGGATGCTGTGATTGATTCCTTGCTTCCTTCCTTCCTTTCTTTATTTCTTTCTGGCTTTATTTATTTATTTATTTATTCACGCTTTCCTTTACTCGCATCCACACATGAGTATTTCCACTGCACAGGCTCTGTCTCAGGTGAGAACATCCATTTCCCACACAGCTGAGAACCTGATCCCCGAAATCCCATGGATAATCCAGCTCACCAGATCCACCATTACCTGTCCTCCCAGTCCTCCTTCTCCTGGATGAGAATATCGAAGGTTTGGGRCAGCTCAGGAGTGCCCATCCCAAAACACGCCCATTACCTGACCCCACTGACCATCCCAGTGTCCCCCTTGCCATGGAAGGTGTCTGACACCTGCCCTGCTGTGGCAGAGAAGCCCTGGAGCAGGGATTAGGGAAGCCAGGAGTTCTGTCCTCTCCTAGGGCTTTCCTTTGGGGATCATCCCACAGATCCCTTAAAGGAATCCCAGCTCCAGTTGCTCCCAAGGAAAAGCCACAAGGAATATTTGTTTGCTTGCCAAATCCAGGATACGTGGCAGATCCATGGATACATGGAAATCTGTGGGATTGCCAATAGAGGGCAGCTGATGAGAAAGACAAAAGAAGGACCAAAAGGAGTTCTTTGACGAGGATTCACTCCAAGGCAGCCTTAACCATGACACCAGGGCCACGGTGAGGGGCTGAGCCGTGCTGGGGACAAAGGGTGGGGCTGGCCTGGCCTGGCTGTGCTGTGCTGTGGCACCTGGGGCAGCTCTAAAAGGCCCCAGCAGGCAACGCTGGCCCTGCAGAGCCTCAGCGAGCGG
>NW_026623901.1:315326-318342 GCF_030028575.1 Malurus melanocephalus | reverse complement strand
TCGACCATTTCTTTGTGGGCAACCAGAGGCTGCCACAGGAGATCAGCTTGCCCCCAGATATAAGATCAGCTGAGCCGCCCAACCTCTTCCAGGTGCTGGCGCAGGATGCGGCCGCCCACTCCCAGGCCATGGAAGCCTACCGTGCTCTGCGCCGTGACCTGGCAGCAGTGCTGGCCTATGGCCACCCTTAGCGGGGCTCATGGGCACAGCTGAGCTTGTGGGGCTGCCAGCTGGGGCTGACAACCAGCTCATAGCGCTGGGGGAAAGGGAGGAGCGCGTGGGATACACGAGAGACAAAAACATCCCTGTGTATGGAACTGTAGATTAGATCTTAGGCACCGCTAAGATTTTTAGTAGGCAGTGTAGGTTAAAAAAATACAGATTATATAGACAGTTTAGTAATTATTATGTTAATATTCTGAAAATATGTAGAACATCTATAGTATCACTATGTGTTATGACACATATTAATGCTCAGTCATTGCTCCATTTATGACAGGCAGGATTTTTATTAAATCGACCTATGTACAAAGATACATTTTACACATATTTTCTTTATTACATAACAATAAATAGTTAATAATGCAGTAATATAACAAAATAATATTGATATATAATTCTGGTATCATTACATTTTAAATGTCATGTACAATAAACAGGTATTATTTTACATAGGAAAAATATTTCCTTAATGTAATTATTGATAAGGAATTCTTAATAATTTCTAAAATATGTAATATATTTACTAGTATTATATTTCTAATAAAAATAACATAATGTTATGTCATGTCCTGTAACATACATAATATAATTTAATGTAATGTCATATCATATAATCTAGTAGTAATATATAATATAATATAATATAATTCAAATTCAGCATATATATCATTCCAATATGTGTACTGACTCATGGTAACACTCTGAAGTTGGTAAATTTCTGACAGGGAAGTATTTTTATTATATGAATCTATTTCTTTAATAGGTATCATGCATATCATGTGTAACACATAACATCATCATACAGACATACAGCCACACACAGTGGCACTGTCTGTTGGGACACACTGTAACTCTCCATAGTCAGTGCATTTCCAGCAGCAAACCTGAAACAGCTTTGCTCTTGCTTCAACGATATGCAGCATCGCAGAATCTGGACCGTGCAAGATTTGTTTTCTCTCACCCAGAACTCTGGTATTGGTAAATCTCCCGAGCTGTGAATGTGGGCTCGTGAACAGTGTCATTGAACTCAACCACACTGGCAGTGCAGAACTGGTTCTAATGAGAAATTAAGCCCAGCTTCCCTTTCTTGGGACACAGTCAATGGAACTGGAGCACAAAGGGATGAGAGGACACCTGGCAAACATGGGGGAAAGAACCCAGTAATAAATTGAATAAATGATATGAAATGACTCTTGATTTTATCCCAGGGGTGCCATCAGCAGGACACCCCCATGGCCCACCCTACACTGAGATTTCCTGCAGGGTTTGATGGAGCACCATGGCAGGTCATGCAATTGCATGGAAAGATGGAATGTTACAATGGCTTGGGAGGGAAAAGAGCTCAAAGCCCACCTTGGGCAGGGCCCCCTTCCACCTGCCTGGGCTGCTCAAAGAGGAGAGAGAAGGGATCATTCAAGGATAGCTGGAAGATCCTCTGGCATTCCCAAAGGGAATACGGCTGTGAGCGTTCCCATTGATCTCCCAAGCTTCCCCCACCCTTTCCACACTCTAAGGGTCAGTTAATGATCCTCAGGAATAAACAACCTCAATTCCTGGAGAGGGAAAAGGAGCAGAGCCTTTCTTGAGAGGAAATCCAAAGTAATTACTCTGGGAAAAGTTACATCAGGGCCTGGGAGTGCAATGCGTTATCTGTCAGGGCTCTCAGGGCAGCTGGCACGGCCCGTTCCATCACAGCCCTCCCAAAAAACCCAGGAAATGCTGCAGGAGCAGCACTGAGAGACAAGGCAATGCTGCTTGGGCAAGGCTGGCATTTTTGTACATCAAACACCCAATTTGTGCTGGCTCTTCCGGCAGGAGGAGCGGTGCTGCCTGCACATCGCTCCAGGCTGGCTCTGCACACTCTTTCCACATCAGGGCAAGCATTTCCCATGGAATTTTTCCACTCCTTCGTCCCACTGAACTAACCATACCCTCCCATTTGCCTGCTGGTCCTTCCCACTGTCCTTCCATCTGGCAGAGATGCATTGGATTCCCTGTATCCCAAAGGATGGAGGCTGAGATTTATTCCTTCCTTCCCTCCTTTCTTTCGTTCATTCTTTCTCGCTTTATTTATGTATTTATTCACGCTTTCCTTTATTCACATCCACACATGAGTATTTCCACAGCACAGGCTCTGTCTCAGTTCAGAACATCCATTTCCCACACAGCTGAGAAGCTGATCCCCAAAATCCCATGGATATTCCAGCTCACCAGATCCACCATTACCAGTCCTCCCAGTCCTCCTTCTCCTGGATGAGAATATCGAATGTTTGGGGCAGTTCAGGAGTGCCCATCCCAAAACACGCCCATTACCTGACCCCACTGACTATCCCAGTACCCCCCTTGCCATGGAAGGTATCGGACACCTGCCCTGCTGTGCCTGAGAAGCCCTGGAGCAGGGATTTGGGGAGCCAGGAGTGCTGCCATCTCCTAGGGCATTCCTTTGGGATCATCCCACAGATCCCTTAAAGGAATCCCAGCTCCCCTTGCTCCCAAGGAAAAGCCACAAGGAATATTTGTTTGCTTGCCAAATCCAAGATACATGGCAGATCCATGGATACATGGAAATCTGTGARATTGCCAATAGAGGGCAGCTGATGAGAAAGACAAAAGAAGGACCAAAAGGAATTCTTTGAAGAAGATTCACCCCAAGCAGCCTTCTCCAGTACACCAGGGCCACGATGAGGGGCTGAGCCACTCTGGGGACAAAGGGTGGGGCTGGCCTGGCCTGGCTGTGCTGTGCTGTGGCACCTGGGGCAGCTCTAAAAGGCCCCAGCAGGCAACGCTGGCCCTG
>NW_026623901.1:308863-313271 GCF_030028575.1 Malurus melanocephalus | reverse complement strand
CATTTATGACAGGCAGGATTTTTATTAAATAGACCTATTTACAAAAATATATTTTACACATATTTTATTTGGTACATAACAATAATATAATTAATAATGCAGTTATATAACAAAATAATATTGATATACAATTTTGGCATCATTTCATTTTAAATGTCATGTACAAAAAAGAGGTATTATTTTAGATAGGTTAAATTTTGTATTAATATAATTATTAAGAAGAAATTCTAAATAACTTCTAAAATATGTAATATATGTACTAATATTGTATTTGTAATATACATAATATAGTGTAATGTAATGTCATATGATATCATATCATATCATCTAATAGTAAAATCTAATAATATATGATATACTATAATGTAATATAATATAATAAAAACTAATATAATATAATTCAAATTCAGCATATATATCATTTCACTGTATATAATGACACATGGTAACACTCTGAAGTTGGTCCATTTCTGCAAGGCAAGGTTTTTATTACATGAATCTACTTCTTTAATAGGTATCATGCATACCATGTAAAATACAAAACATTCTCATACAGAGATACAGCCACACACAGTGGCACTGTCTGTTGGGACACACAGTAACGCTCCACAGTCACTGCATTTTCCAGCAGCAAGCCTGAAACAGCTTTGCTCTTGCTTCAATAAAATGCAGGCTCACAGAATCTGGACCGTGCAAGATTTGTTTTCTCTCACCCAGACCTGTGGTATTGGTAAATCTCCTGAGCTGTGAATGTGGGCTCGTGAGCAGTGTCATTGAACTCAACCACACTGGCAGTGCAGAACTGGTTCTAATGAGAAATTAAGCTCAGCTACCCCTCTGATCTCAGAATGACAGAAGGGCTTGGTTTGGAAGGGTCCTTAAAAATGCTCCTGTTGCAACCCTGCTGACACAGGCAGGGATACCTTCCACCAGGACAGGCTGCTCCGAGCTCCATCTATCCTTGCCTGGAACACTGCCAGGTATGGGGCAGCCACAGTTTCCATGCGCAGCAAGGACCAGGGCCTCGGCAGCCTCTGAGCCTAGAATTTCTTCAGATAAAATGCTGAGAGTAGCTGGGCTGAACTTTGTATTTCTCTCCCACTCCATGAGTAATTCCTGGATGGCTGTGGTGCCCTCAGTAGCATCTGACCCACTGGGCATCCCAGCTGCAATGTGGAAGGGCTTCAACATCCCCAGACCATCCTCACAGAGGGCNGGCCACCCTTAGCGGGGCTCATGGGCACAGCTGAGCTTGTGGGGCTGCCAGCTGGGGCCGACAACCAGCCCATAGCGCTGGGAGAAAGGGAGGAGTGCGTGGGATACACGAGAGACAAAAACATCCCTGTGTATAGAACTGTAGATTAGATCTTAGGCACCGCTAAGATTTTTAGTAGGCACTGTAGGTTTAAAAAATACAGATTATATAGACAGTTTAGTAATTATTATGTTAATATTCTGAAAAGATGTAGAACATCTATAGTATCACTATGCGTTATGACACATATTAATGCTCTGTCATTGCTCCATTTATGACAGGCAGGATTTTTATTAAATAGACATATTTACAAAAATATATTTTACACGTATTTTATTTAATACAAAACAATAATATAATTAATAATGCAGTAATAAAATAATTTTGATATATAATTCTGGCATCATTACCTTTTAAATTTCATATATCATTAACCATTATTATTTTTCATATGGTTATATATTTTATTAATATAATTATTAAGAAAAAATGTAAATAATTTCTAAAATATGTAATATATTTCCTACTATTATATTTGTAATATACATAATATAATGTAATGTAATATCATATCATATAATATCATATCATATAATATCATATCATATAATATCATATCATATCATCTAATAATTAAATCCAATAATATATAATATATTATAATGTAATATAATATAATAAAAACTTATATAATATAATTGAAATTCAGCATATCTATCATTTCACTGTTTGTAATGACACATGGTAACACTCTCAAGTGTGTCCACTTCTGCCAGGGAAGGTTGTTATTACATGAATCTATTTCTTTAATAGGTACCATGCATGCCATGTAAAATACATAACATTCTCATACAGAGATACAGCCACACACAGGCACTGTCTGTCGGGACACACAGTAACGCTCCATAGTCACTGCATTTTCCAGCAGCAAGACTGAAACAGCTTTGCTCTTGCTTCAATAAAATGCAGGGTCACAGAATCTGGACCATGCAAGATTTGTTTTCTCTCACCTAGACCTCTGGTATTGGTAAATCTCCCGAGCTGTGAATGTGGGCTCGTGAACAGTGTCATTGAACTCAACCACACTGGCAGTGCAGAACTGGTTCTAATGAGAAATTAAGCCCAGCTTCCCCCTCTGATCTCAGAATGACAGAAGGGCTTGGTTTGGAAGGGTCCTTAAAAATGCTCCTGTTGCCACCCTGCTGCCACAGGCAGGGATACCTTCCACCAGGACAGGCTGCTCCAGGCTATATCTATCCTTGCCTGGAACTCTGCCAGGTATGGGGCAGCCAGAGTTTCCATGGGCAGCAGGGGCCAGGGCCTCGGCAGCCTCTGAGCCTAGAATTTCTTCAGATAAAATGCTGAGAGTAGCTGGGCTGAACYTTGTATTTCTCTCCCACTCCATGAGTAATTCCTGGATGGCTGTGGTGCCCTCAGTAGCATCTGACCCACTGGGCATCCCAGCTGCAATGTGGAAGGGCTTCAACATCCCCAGACCATCCTCACAGAGGGCWGTTCCATTCCAAAACCACTTCCATTTAWTYCCAGATCCCCATCTTTGGTATTTATCCACACTGGACCCTCACACACCCCCATCAYCCCCTCTGCACCTCCCACCATCCCAATTATTTCCCTGAGTTASGAAAATCMGCCTTTTCYATCTCATTCCTTGTGGATATTGTTGTGTCCCTTGAGCCTGAGCTTCTGCAYTCCTTGTTTRCTCTCAAAACAGCYGGAAAAGGCTYTTYCCACAAWTTGGGAAGCTCTCAGCAAACTGGCCAARGAAAATACTCTTTCCAGGAGTCGTRGCAACCTTTGCACAGYTTTAAACTGCTTCACACTGTGTAAAACCACTTGAAGTTTCTGGGAAGTGACGGTGCTGATGTTCCACCACCCTCTGCCACGCCATGAGGGCCTTCAGGAGCTTCTGATCCCACCCAGGCACAGGGTTGGGGTGTTGGGGTGACTGGATGATCCCTGTGAGTCCCTTCCAGCTCGGGATATTCCGAGATTCTCCAAGTGCTGCCTCAGTGTGGGCTGTGGTTCACGGCTGTGTTGTCGCCCCAGGGTGGAATCCAGTTTTTTTACCTCCAAGGACAGAGGGAAGGTTGTTTGGAGAGGTGGGACCCTCAGAGACTGTCCCAAACACACCATACCCATGTGTGATCTATCCCCAACATCCTTGGATGCTCAGGGAGCGGGAATCCCTGTTTCCTGAGTGCCGGGAACAGATCCATAAAAACAGCACAGAAACCTTCTCTGCCCTGCTCCTCTTATCAGCTGTCTCAGACCAGTCATTTGCAGATAAATACGTTCCCCTTTCTCCTCAGGCAGCCTGATAACCCCTGTAAGACCAAGTCCCCTCGATGACCCCATTAATCACTCAGGAGAACGTTTGCAAATGAGGATATCACACTTTCACCTCCACTGGATTCGCTCACATTCCTGCTTCAGGACTGGACTTGAAAACAGCAGCAGAAAAAAATTAAACGGCTGCATTTCCCACCTGCTTTGTGGTGAAGGAAAAGAAACCTCACAGGTGGAAAGACAAGAACAGCCACTCTGGTCACCTGTGAACGTTTTTCCAGGATTTAACTTKTGTTTATCCCTCTGTAAATCTCCTCTGTGTAGCAAAATTAGCTCMTTTTAGGAGAAGAACAAAGGCTAAACAGAAAAATGGACAATCTCAACGAACACAGAACAGATCTTGGAGAGGGGCTGTGGTGATTAATTATCTCACATTTCCCTTAGCTTGTTCCCTTCAATATTTTTGGAACAAGCTGGGATGGTGGGAGKGAGTGGGACAGGATGGGCTTTAAGGTCCTTTCCACCCCAAACCACTCCATGTTTATGGCTCCTCCTGTGATTGAGTGGGATCTGCCTGGATGTCCAAGCACAGGGCTCCTCCACATTTCCAGTGAAGGAATTACTCCCCAACTTTCAAAATGAGACTTGATGAATCCAATTCACCTGTCCCAGCCATGATGGATTACTCCTCCCGCTCCTGCACTGTGCTCCAGGGCACAGCTGGAATTCAGATGTCCCCAGAGCCACCTCCTGTCCCAGGAAAGTCCCAGTCCTGCCAGGTGCAGAGGCTGAAATGGGGCTGGAGAGAGTGCCCAGCCCTGCCACAGGCTGGGGACAGACATCCCC
>NW_026623901.1:295145-308700 GCF_030028575.1 Malurus melanocephalus | reverse complement strand
TTCCTTCCTTCCTTCCTTCCTTCCTTCCTTCCTTCCTTCCTTCCTTCCTTCCTTCCTTTCTTCCTTCCTTCTTCTCAGGTTGTAGATTCCTTACCCTGATCAAATTTGAGCAGGGATGGATGAAGGAATGGATGGATGGATGGATGGATGGATGGATGGATGGATGGATGGATGGATGGATGGATGGATGGATGGATGGATGGATGGATGGATGGATTAAGGGATGGTTACTCCTTCCCCAGGAACTGATGAAATCTCCCATCCCTTGAAATCCCTGGGCTCCAAGCAGTGGAAATCAGGAAGTCATTCCAATGGATGTGAGCCCACAGATTGCAAGGAGATCGATCACACATTACCGACCTCAGGCAGAGGATGGAGGGGCTCCTACATGAATTAAATTCAAATATTTGTCTGCTGAGCTTGTTTTCTTTTAGAACAAAGGTGAGTCTCAGGATGGCACAGAAGAGACCAGCAGCTCCTTGCACCAGGAGAACCAAGGAAGAGACAATCYTAAAAAAAGGAAGTGGTTTTAAGGGAGCTGTTTTACAGGATCAGCCTCCCAATCTTTCTGGGGCTGAATTTCAACAGGATCTCTGCCCTCCACCCCTTGGCAGACTCATCCAGCTGCTTGTTCCCAGCTCCACAATTTTTGTCCTTCTCTGATACCAAACTCCCACATGAAAAAGCACAGAACTGGGGGTTGGATCTGCCCTGGTCTATTATTTCCTCTCCACAGAGCTGCAGATTTACAACATTTCAACACCTTGCCCTTGTTTCCCATAAATGTTTCTCCAGGAACGGGAAGCAATTACTGCGGTAGGTGATCGATAGTGCAGCCAATGCAGGGGYTTGGGAGCTGGGATAGGGATTGAGGTGACAACGTGGAGTTTATCTGTGCTGGAATACATTGTGGGATAGCCTATGGAACAAGCAGCCCTTCCCTGAAAAGCACTGAAATGCAGAATGTAGGATTAGCTCTCCCTGGGATGAGTTTAGGGCTTTGCMTGGCAGAAAGCAGAATTTTCCCACTGTTTAGTGTTCCAAACACAAAAGGAAACGCACATGGATTCCGTCAGCATGGAAATGTGAGAGMTGGAATTGTCATCCCAAGGTGTGAAGGTTTTCCTCCTCTGCAGAAGGCTCCGAATCCCAGAATTTTGGGAGATSGGGATGGGAACAAAGCTGAAACAAGGCCCCAGGGAAGTTTTGGGATCAGATCCAACCTCAGTTCTAGGCAAATSCAAAGGCACAGGGAAGCTCCAGGTGAGTGTAATGGCACAACAGAACRTTTGTCTGCCCCCAAATTTCCACCTCATGGAGAGTTTTCCATCCCAGGGCCAGTGTGGGTCCCCCAGGAAAGCTCTTCCAGCTCATCCTTTACTGCAATGACCTCTGGATATTTGCTCCTGGGGAATTCCCAGGAATATTGAAAAGTGATAAGATTGAGAAGCACCTGAAAYTCTGTCAGGTTTCTTTGGGGTTTCACATTTAATTGATTTTTGTCTCATTCCCTGTCCCTTTCCCTCCCCAGGAATGTCAGGGCTGCTCCAGGACTCTCCCTTCTTCCCCAAGTCCAGTCCACATCCATCCATCCCGCCGCTTCCACACATTCCTGCCCTGAACAGAATAAAGCAGAGATCTTGGGATGTGGCTTCCACACCTAGCTCAGTTTATCTGACAGATAAATAAAAATAATAAAAATAATAAAAACAATTTTAAAATAATAAGAATAATAATAATAAACTAGTTTGCATCAGTTCCTGGAATATTCCTCTTTCAAGCCAAGCCTCTGTTCTCCCAGAYTGACAGATATTCCCTTTATTCCCCACTATCACAAAGAATCATCTTCCTGCTCTTTCACCCCATAAACAAATTGTTTTCTTAATTTGTCGCAGGCTGCCGCCTGCAATTCTCCCCTCGTTATTCCCTCAGCAGATACCCTCTGCAGCTCTAGGGAACAGTGCTGTTCCCAGGCAGGAATTTATGTCTATTCTTCCCAAAAAAAAAGAGATGCTTGGATGTTTTCCCAGTTGTCTGAGCTGGGAGAGAGCTCCTTTCATCCATGAAAGGCCCTTTCAGCCAGAGCTAAACCCACAAGAGCATTCCCTGCTCCAGAATATTTTTTAATTGGTTCCATTTCAAAAGCTGGCTGTGCAGCTCTGGAAAGGCTCTTAATTCTTATTAATTTTCCTGGTGGCAGACGTGGCCTCCTTTTGATGTGCAAATCCCAAAGATTTTTCCTGCACACAACCCTCCCCGCTTCCCGCTGTGCAGAGATTGGGATCTGCGGGAAGGGGATGGGATGGGATGGGATGGGATGGGATGGGATGGGATGGGATGGGATGGGATGGGATGGGATGGGATGGGATGGGATGGGGAGCGACAGGCCCAGGGATGTGCCAGGAAGAGAAGGAAAGGGCAGCCAGGAGATGTCAGAGGTTTGGGGATCAGGAGTGGCCACGGCCAGCTCTGGGGGAGGAGGGAAATCCTCGAGATTTTCCCGGTGGGATCCAGAGGTGCTGTGGAATCCCAGGAGGGATAACCAGTCCTGTCCTTCACCCTGACCCCAGGGCTGGGCCAGCCYYTGTGGTGGTCACTGCTTTTGGCATCCCACTCTCCCTGTCCAGAATGGGGTAGAAAACACTCCATTTTATCAGGGATTCCATTTTTCCCCATTTCAAGCACCACTCAGAATCCCAGAATAATTTGGGTGGAATGGRACTTCAAAACCCATCCCATTCCACCCCCTGTCATGGGCAGGGACACTTCCACTGTCCCAGGCTGCTCCCAGCCCCAATGTCCAGCCTGGCCTTGGACACTGCCAGGGATCCAGGGGCAGCCACAGCTTCTSTGGGCAAACAATTCCTGGGCAGAGGTTGCAGGAGTGGATTCTTTTCTCACCCTGTCCCTGTCTGCCTTCCCCTGACMGGTCCCATGGGAGTGGAAAAACCCTGGAAGTGTCCAAGGCCAGGCTGGATGGGGCTTGGAGCACCCTGGAATGGTGAAAAATGTCCCTGGCCATGGCAGAGGTGGGATGGGATGGGCTTTGAGGTCCTTTCCCATTTAAACCATTCCATGATTCTGTGGTTCCATGATCTTCCACTTTCCAGAATTTTTTTCTCTTCTGTGAGTGGAGGGCACTCACCTGCTGCTGTCACTAAAGGAAAAGACCTGAGAAATGTTCCGTACAAGCCATCACAGTTTTTCCCTGACCCTTTTCCCATCCTTTTCTTCTCCTTGCTGATCACCTGCATTTTCATGGATGTGGTCAGCTCTGCTGTTTTTGCACWTTTTTTGGGCCTCAGCACCCTCAGACCCCTCCCAAGTTATTTTCCTTACAGGGCACAGCCCCTCCTTCTCAAGKATAAGCCACATTCCCTAAGAATTCAACCCTAATATTAAAATCCACRTTCACTGTGTCCCCTTTTGAAATTCTGAACTTTCTGTCAAACCCTCTGGTCCRTGAGCACCGATTTGTGTCACCTGCAGAATTATGGAATGATTTATGGCACAGCTACCTCAGGATCATTGAGGAGGATGAAGAATTTCCCAGCAGCCTCCCGGGAACTTGTGGCAACTTGGTCATCCCCAAAAAGTCCATGACTTYTGGGTGACATTCCATCACCAGCAAACAATTCCAGGGAGGGGAATCCCAGATATGTGAGGACTGCAGATTGAGTGGAGCAGAAAAGAGAGAGAGAGAAGCTCAATCTGGGACAGGTTTYCCCAGCCTCACAGGGAAAATTGTCATCTCTGTCACTGCCTGGCTGGAATGAGGGACCCAAAAACAGGAGAGAAGGCCAGTGAAACCCCCAGTGAAACCCCCAGGAATGTTTTCAAGGAATGCTGCTTGAAATTTATCCTGTAGCGCCAAGGGATGGAGAATGAGGGAGTGCAGACAATAGGGAGAATCCAGGCTTGGCCATAATATGGAATTTATGTAAAAATAAAGGAGGGGATGATAAATGGGAGAAGGAAAGAATTCAATTTTTTGGTYCAGGGGTTTTGCTTTAGAACAAAACACAGATGCCCAGCCCCTCTCCAAACAAGCCTTGCTTAATTCCGCTCTGGAATCCACCTCCTTCCGGGCAGGGTGGGGGTTTGGGGCATGAAGGAAGGAGATCTCACCATCCCAGCAGGTGGCGGATATTTTCCAAACATTTTCCCTACACCAGGATCCACTCCAGGCTCAGAGGGAGCAGGAACTTTCCTGGGTGTCCCAGAGAAGCTGGGGCTGCCCCTGGATCTCTGGAAGTGTCCAAGGATGGATGGCACTTGGAGCAGCCTGGGACAGTGGAAAATGTCCCTGCCCATGGCACAGGGTGGAACTGGATGGGTTTTAAGGTCCCTTCCCACCCAAACCATTCCACAATTCCATGAATTCCCAGTTTTGGGGTGGGTTTGGGAAGGCAACACTCCTACTGTGCTCTTTTCCTATGGGAAAAATAAATAGCCATTTGGGAATAATAAAACTCAATCACCAAACTCAGGCAGGGAGACAATCAAAAAGAGCCTGGAATGGTCCCAGCAAGGAGGAACCATCCCCATCCCTGGATTCCAGCACAGCTGCCATCTGGCTATGGGAAGAACAGGAAAAGCGTTTTCCARTGGAAATGTGGCAGCAAAACTGACTGGGAGGAGAATCCAGCCCAGGTCACTCACATTTCTCCTGCCTTTCCCTCTCAGCAGGATTTCTCTGAGGGAACAAGCTGAGATGAGAGGGAACAGTCTCAGGTCGTGCCAGGGGAGGTTCAGGTTGGATATCAGTGAAAATTCCTGCAAAGAAAGGGTTGTAAATCTTCAAAACAGACTGCTCCGGGCAGTGGTGGAGTCACCGTCCCTGGGAATGCTCCAAAAACATGTGGATGTGGCCCTAGAGAAGAAGGTCTAATGGTGAACATGGAGRTGCTGGGTGTGGGTTGGACTTGCTGATCCCAAAGGTRTTTTCCAACCTAAACAATTCYGTGATTTTATGGCTGRAAGAGATTTTAAGGCAGATTATCCCAGTGWAACCTCTCTGCGCTTCTGTGCTGGGAGAGATGAAATTCCAGGACTTTCTTTTCACATTGGCACCTCCCAGTTACASCTGGTATGAGCATGGACAGGAATGGGACTGCAGGAAAAGCGTCCACAGTGGGTATTCCACCTCAAAATCATGGATTCCCCTCCAGGAAAACCCAGGTGCCTTCCCAGGGGTAGAGAAGCAGGATGATTGCATGGAAAACTCAGTTCAGGGGGAAAAAACAGCTCCAGGGGATCCATGGGAAAAGATTCATCCCTTTAAATAGAAAAGATGTGAAAATTGTAGCTCCAAGCCCATGACTTTGCTGAGGACAGAGGGAAGAAGGGAAGGGAAGTCACAACTAATCAGCATTTTAAACTTTCCTGTGTCTTAACTGAAGGGAGAAGGCTGAAAAATTTAACAGGAAGATCCTGTTCCCAAATTTAATTGGATATTGGCATAGAATATGCATTAGATTTTCCTATCTTTGAACTGGGGAGCAGAAATATTCCTGAGATACAACCAGGCTTTCTGTCTCTATCAACTCCCTGCCCTGTTCCCAGCATGACCCCCTCGGTGCTGGGAGGGCTTGGGTGGCTCCAGGGAGCTCAGATCCTCCTGGGTGCAACTGGGAATGCACTCCAGAAGGGGTTACAAAGGAAAAATGGGCGGTTTTCCATTAAAAAAAAAAAAAGTTGTCTGAGGGCTGCAAATGTTCTTAAGAAGGGCTGTGATCTACGGCATCAAAAAGCATCTCCTGGAAAAATAATTCCCACCTCTCTGAGGCTTTCATATTCCATGGTCCATGTCCCAGAGCACGGGGGAGAACTACAAGACAGCAAAACAATGGGATGAAGAGGCCTAAAATTACCCTATGTTGTGAAAAATAAGCTTTGGGAGTGAACGAACTGGTGGTGAAGGGTCACTTTTACCTCCTGGTTTCCAGAGAGACAACCCAAAGGTTTGGTTATTTCTGTTTAATTCCTCRTATTCCTGATTTTGGGGTGGCCAGTTCCAGAGGGAGCTGATTCTCAGGAAGCACTGAGCCCTCACCCTCAAACTTCAGCCCAGTTTGAGTCATTAAAGCAGCCAGAGCACTTGAAACTCCCCCCAGCCTTGGCACGAGGCCACATCTGAGCCGGGCTGAACTTTTAAAAGAAAAATCCTCCGGCAGAGGAGCAGAGGAGARAGGGTGGAGAAGAAAAATGAGGCCATTGCTGGACCCAGGTCACGTCAGAAGRTTTTTTTACACAAAGCCTACAAGGGAAATGTGGAGTTTTTTCCAATTTCTTTTTCTGGGTATTTACTTGCAGGAACTGCCAGGTCACCCCGTGCCAGCATCCAGGGACATGCTGGAGCCAGCAGGAGGATTCCATGGGCAAAGGGGACAATCCTTCAAAAACAGCCATGAAAATGTCACTGGGATTTGAGGGGTTTGCTCTCATCTGCAGCCCTTTGGTTTCCATTGCAGGGTTTGGATAAATGCTCTCCGGGATTCCTGGATTTTCCAGCTGTGGGGAACAGCAAACAACACCTCAGGCTGATGGAGCAGGAACTTTSCTGGAATTCCCAGAGAAGCTGTGGCTGCTCCTGGATCCCTGGCAGTGCCCAAGGCCAGGCTGGATGGCACTTGGAGCAGCCTGGGACAGTGGGAGGTGTCGGTGCCATGACAGGTGTGGCACTGGATGGGTTTTAAWGTCCCTTCCCACCCAAACCATTCCACAATTCCATTAATTCCCAGTTTTGGGGTGGGTTTGGGAAGGATACACTCCTACTGTGCCCTTTTCCCATGGGGGAAAANAGCCTTGCTTAATTCCGCTCTGGAATCCACCTCCTTCCGGGCAGGGTGGGGGTTTGGGGCATGAAGGAAGGAGATCTCACCATCCCAGCAGGTGGGGGATATTTTCCAAACATTTTCCCTGCACCAGGATCCACTCCAGGCTCAGAGGGAGCAGGAACATTCCTGGGTGTCCCAGAGCAGCTGGGGCTGCCCCTGGATCTCTGGAAGTGTCCAAGGATGGATGGCACTTGGAGCAGCCTGGGACAGTGCAAAGTGTCCCTGCCCATGGCAGGGGGTGGCACTGGATGGGTTTTAAGGTCCCTTCCCACCCAAACCATTCCACAATTCCATGAATTCCCAGTTTTGGGGTGGGTTTGGGAGGGCAACACTCCTACTGTGCCCTTTTCCTATGGGAAAAAAAGTAGCCATTTGGGAATAATAAAACTCAGTCACCAAACTCAGGAAGGGGGACAATCAAAAAGAGCCTGGAATGGTCCCAGCAAGGAGGAACAATCCCCATCCCTGGATTCCAGCACRGCTGCCATCTGGCTATGGGAAGAACAGGAAAAGGGTTTTCCAGTGGAAGTGTGGCAGCAAAACTGACTGGGAGGAGAATCCAGCCCAGGTCACTCATGTTTCTCCTGCCTTTCCCTCTCAGTGGGATTTCTCTGAGGGCACAAGTGATGGGATGAGAGGGAACAGTCTCAGGTCGTGCCAGGGGAGGTTCAGGTTGGATATCAGCGAAAATTCCTGCAAAAAGCTCAATCACCAAACTCATTTCCTCGACCTGCAGAAGGAAGAGACTCCTGTGCACTCTCGACACCTGCAKGGGGGTTCTTCTGAGAAAAAACGGGAGTAGGGAAGGAAATGGAGTGGGAACAACAGGCTGGGCTTGGATTCCACTGGGAAGTGATCCTGCAGGATGAAGGGATTGGAGCTCCCGGGCAGCACCAGCGGGGTGGCACAACCCCCAGGGCTCCCCCCACCCCAGCAGATTAATCCAAGATATTTTGGGAACACAGATGCCCATTCCAGCCCTCAAATCTTTCAGGCTTATCAAAGGGTTTGGTGCCTTTTTTTTTCTTTCTTTCTTCTTCTTTTCCCATTTCCAGCCCCGTGGATTCTTAACCACTGATATCTTCTTATGTCCAATAAACACAGAAATGCTTCTCTTCCCAGCTTTGCTGCTAAAGCTGGGGTGATTATGGAGATTAATCCGGGGCATATGGTGGGGGTGCCACTCCTGGGAACTTCTGGGGCTGGAGCCAGAGGGGGAATTAACCCTGGGCAGGAAAACAGGGGAAAATGGAGAAAATGGGGAAATGGGGGAAACGGGGAAATGGCAAAAAACAGGAACACAGAGGAAACGGGAAAAACAGGGAAAACAGGGAAAATGGAGAGACAGGGAAATTGGGGGAAACAGGGAGAACAAGGAGAATGGGAAAATGGAGGAAATGGGGGAAACAGGGAAAACGGAGAGAACTTGGAGAACAGGAAAAATAGGGAAAATGGGAAACAGGGAAAACAGAGGACATGGGGGAAACAGAGAGAATAGAGAAAAGAAGGAAAATAGGGAAAACAGGGAAAATGGGGAGAACAGGGGAAACGGGGAAACAGGGAAAATGGAGAAACGGGAAAGAGGGAAAACAGGGAAAATTAAGAAACAGGGGAAAGCAGGAAACAGGAAAAATGGAGAAACAGGGGAAAGAGGGAAAATAGGGAAAACAGGAAACAGAAAATGGGAAACAGGGGAAACGGGAAGTAGGGAAAATGGGAAGAATGTGGAAAACAGGGACAACAGGAGGAAAAGGGAAAACAGGGAAAACAAGGGGAAAACAGGGATGTCCCCCCTCTGCTCCCTATGCCAGGGGGAAGGAAGAGCTGAGCACAAGGTTACAGAGCGGTGGGACACACACGGGACTGGTGACATTCCTCCTGCACAGGATCACAGGAAAGAATTGCACTGGAAGCACTTCCCCAGCACTGGGTGGGCCGTGGGAGGGAGGAAGCAGACAGTCAGAGGCAGGGAAAGGTTGAAGTAAGCACAGCACCTGAATCTTCCCAAAATCCTGCTCCTGCCTCGCTGGAAGCTGCTGCATCCCAAAGCCATTCCAGGCTGGAGCGCTGCTGGGATGAGCCAGCCCAGGATACTGCTGGGAGTTCCTAAATCTGGGAAGGGAGGTCAAGGAGAACCAAGATCCCGCTGGGAAGTCCAGATGTTGGCAGTGCCCAGGGTCCATCCCAAAACACAGGGAGTGAACTCCCGGAGCTGGGATCATCCGAGCCCGGATCAGTGCCAGGGACCATCCCAAGGCGCTGGAAGATGCTCCTTACCGAGGCCACCTCCCAAAACCTGACCCCCAAAAAGGCTCAKCCCACTCCTCCACAGGGAGGGTGAGCATCAGGGAAACCTCAGCTCCCGGCTCCAGCCATAGCACAGCCAGGATGCCGGAATTCCGCGGGATAACGAGSCTGCAGTGCTCAGAGCACCTCCAGCGCTACGAAAAAGCTGCAAATCCCATAAAATGCAGCTGGAGGAGGGACCCGGCCGGGTTCGGCTCTGGYTCCCGGGGAATCCCTCCATGCGGTGGGATAACAGCCCCACTGTGTGGATCCGCGGGGTCCTGCGCATCTCCGGCACGGAGCGGGGGCACGGACCGGGCACTGGGCAGGGCAGGGACAGAGGAAATCCTGGGATGTCCCTGGCTGTATTTTGTCTTTTTTTGTTCATATTATTTCCAAGTTTTTCATTTTTCCAAGTAATCTTTTTTTTTCCAAAAAAGGGACGAATTCCCTATGTTTTGAACCATCTCTCCCCCACTARATTCCATCCATTGGAATTAAGATGCCAGTACAAGGATTTCCATCATTAGAAAGAGAAAGGGCTCTACAGATCMTTCAGAAACATCGGAAGTGTCTCCTTAATTTAATTTGCAAAGTGATGCTGGTCCCTGACACTGCTCTTGTGACACCGTGCTCTGCAGAGGGACAGCCCCAGCCCCGGGGTGGCAGCAGGAGCAGGGCAGTGCCCGTCCCCTGAGCTGGCACTGCTGGGGCACCTCCAGTGCTGGGACAGCTCTGGGAGCCTCCTGACAGGAGAGCCCTGGAGGGGCTGGAGCGAGTCCAGGGCAGGGAACGGAGCTGGGGAAGGGTCTGGAGCCCCAGGAGCGGCTGAGGGAGCTGGGAAAGGGGCTCAGCCTGGAGCAAAGGAGGCTCCGGGGGGACCTTGTGGCTCTGCACAACTCCCTGACAGGAGGGGACAGCCGGGGGGGTCGGGCTCTGCTCCAGGGAACAGGGACAGGAGGAGAGGGAACGGCCTCAGGCTGGGCCAGGGCAGGGGCAGCGGGGATATTGGGGAAATTCCTCATGGAAAGAGTGGTCCTTGCTGGATCCCCATTCCTGGGGGGGGGGGTTAACTGCCCTGTGGATGTGGCACTTGGGGACACAGGGCACTGGTGGCCTTGGCAGTTCTGGGGGTTGATTTGACTCAATGCTCTCAGGGTTTTTTCCAGTCCAAAGGACTCTGTTGTCATGTCCTCACCTCAGACATGTAGAACGAAATGGTTTTTAGGGTCCCTTCTATCCCATTCCATGAAACACTAGAGCTGGGAAAACTGGGGRACGAGGAGGAGATCAGAGGTGCAGGATGGTTTTGTAGGAGGAAAACWGGGGGATGAAATTCCAAAGCTGGGGAAGGTCAACAAAATCATGAGAGGACATCAAGGACATGGCTTTGATTCTCTTCCTGCAGGAGGAAGAGGGGAAACAAGGAGGAATCGAGGTCCAAACAACCAAAAAACCCTTTCTCTTCATGCAACAGGAACGGGATTTTCTGAGCTCTTTGCCAAGGAAAAAATCAAGTGCTGAAACCCTGCAGAGAGTTATTGGGAAAGTGGAAAAGGATTTGGGGGAGAGATGCAGCAAGGGGTGCTGAGCAGCTCAGCAGGCTTYGAAATCTGGTGCTGGAGCAGAAACATGGGCTCACCAAAGCCTCGAGAACATTTGAGATGATGAGAGAAGTGCCTCATAGAAAAATGGTTAAAATGGCCAAACAAATGGCAAAAAAGTCTAAAAAAGTCTGAAAGAAGTCTGAAAAAGCAGGAAGTAAAGGACAGGAGGAAATTCTGGGTTCCTGGAGTGCAAAAAGGTGGATTTGGATGGGATCTCTGCTACAGGCACGACACTTCTGCATGCTCTGTGAAGGAAAAGGATGGAATCCTGACCAGATTTGTGGGGCTGCGTTTCTGAAGGTGGAAAAGGTGAGGGCTGCCCACAGAAAATTCTGGGAGGAGCTCAGAATGGAGAGAGAGGGTGATGGAGAGGCAGCTGGAATTCCACGGAGACAAATGGAAAGGGATGCACGTGGAAAAACAGAGCCTGACTGCAAATGGAGCACAATGGGCTCTGGAAAATACCCCCTCAGGAGCGAGGGCTGCAGTTATGGGGTGAATTTCTGGGGAATGTCAGCACAGCTCTTTGCAGGGGGCAGAAAAATTAAAAACCTGAATGGTGGGGACAGGCAGGGATTGGAAAGAAGCTCTCCTGGTAAAAACACCGAGGTTCAGCTGCAAGCAGGAAATCAGGAGTGCTCCCTGTCCCCATCCCAGCCCCAGAGGCACGGGGAAGGGATTTACTGAGAGGAGCAATCGGGAAGGAAAACCAAACATTGGATGGAGAGAGGGCAGAGGGAATCCCCGAGGCTCAGGCAGCTGGAGCAGAGGAATTCACATCATTCCATCCTTGGGCTGCTCTCCGAGGCTTCCCATGGTTATTGCAGCCCCAGGACAGCTTGGGATGAGCTAGAGGGGTGCAGGGATCAGGGAAACACCAGCACACAGATCCTGATCCCTCATCCCAGGCTTTGTCCTCCTCTGTGCCCCTGGCCCTGCTGTCTCATCTCCATCTTTGCCAGTTCTGTTTCTCCCAGGCATTCCCAAAAAAATGTGTCCCCTGCCCAGACACAGACCCTGGTTTGTTCCTGCACGGGTCTCAGCTGCGGGATCAGGCTGGAGCTTGGAATTCCAGATGGTGGGAAGGTCAGGCCTGGTGGAGGCTTCAGTTCCTGTGGAGGCTGAACTCTTCCCCCTCTTCCTCCTCCTCCACCTCCTCCTCCTCCTGCTCTTCTCTGCTGCCCTGTCTTTATCCCAGTCACCTCTGGCAGGAGTTTTCTTCCATAGACTCAGGGATCTTTCAGATTGCACAGAATGCTGGAATGGTTTGGGTGGAAGGGACCATTAAAGCCCATCCAATGCCACCCCTGCCATGGGCAGGGACACCTCCCACTGTCCCAGGCTGCTCCCAGCCCCAATGTCCAGCCTGGCCTTGGACACTGCCAGGGATCCAGGGGCAGCCACAGCTTCTCTGGGCACCCTGTGCCAGGGCCTGCCCACCCTCCCAGGGGACAATTCCTTCCCCATTCCTGTCTAAATGTCTCCTCTTTTAGAGTAAAACTTGCCCTCTCACTCTCCACCCAGTTAAAAATCGCTCCTCCCTGAAGATTTGKCTGCTGCTCCTGCAGGATCCGGGGCACCCCAGGAAAAGGAGGCAGCAGAGGAAGAGGGGCACTGGCAGCAACACGGCCTCAGGTCCTGGATCTCCCAGTGCCCTCYGGCAGCTCAGGAGTTTCCTTTCCCAAACACACCTGAGTGGGAAGCCAGGATAATCCAAACACAAAGCACGGGATGAAGGGGATCATCCTACACGGGTTTTCTGCCCGTGCCTGGGAGTTCCCTCAGGAACCCTCAGTCTGGAGTCCTCGATGGGGCACGAGTCAGAAAATGCAGCTCAAAGTGACAATGAAGTTACATGGTCCGGTCCCGAGGCTGTCAGAGATCCGGGAGCGTTCGGACAGCGCTCCAGGGATGCACAGGGGGGATTGTTGGGGGGTCTGTGCAGGGCCAGGAGCTGGGCTGCATGATTCCGGCTGGTCCCTTCCAGCTCAGAGCATTCCAGGATTCCATGGCTATTCCCAGGCTTTGGGGTGTTTGCTCCAAGGTTTGGATCTCACACACSAAGTGTGGGAAGAATCCCGCGGATCTGAACCCCGTAAAGGGCCGTTCCCCGCTCCTCTCTCCTACAGAGACCCCGGGCTGACAGAAATCCCAAAGGCAGAGCTCCGGGAAGATCGGCTCTCCCAAGGAAAGGGAGGCTGCCGCGTTTGGGATGTGCCCCGGGACGCGCTCCCTCCCTCCCTGAAACCCAGCCGTGCCCATCCAAATCCCCTCAGCTGCATCCAGAGGTGTCCCCGCG
Source organism: Malurus melanocephalus (assembly GCF_030028575.1). Taxonomy (NCBI): domain Eukaryota; kingdom Metazoa; phylum Chordata; class Aves; order Passeriformes; family Maluridae; genus Malurus; species Malurus melanocephalus. Next base: position 295,669 of record NW_026623901.1, on the reverse strand, counting down.
CCTTCCCCGCCCCGATGAGAGCAGGAAAACCCCTCCAAGCTCCCGGGAAGCGGGACCCGCTGGATTTGGCAGCGCGTTTGCGGTTCCCGAGCGCAGCGCCCGCGTTGCGCGGAGCGGAGTTGCCATCTAGCGGGACAGAGCATCCCTGCAGAGCCACCCCGSGCCGGAGCCCGTCCCCAGCGGGAATTATCTGCCAGGAAAAGCTTGTCTCARCCCTTGGGATGAGCACAGAGCCTCCCGCGAGGGGTCAGCGCTCTCCAGCTGCGAATATTCCAAGCTTGGGGTGGGACAAGGACTTTTTGTCCCATTCCACATCCCAATTCCAACCTGGTGTTCCATTTTGTGTGGTACAAATTACCCCAAGTTTGCAGGTGAGAAATTCACTCAGTCATTTTGGGATTGTGGGGTTGTCATAAAGGAAATTTTCCTCTTTAGCTTCCATGAAATCCCTTTGTTTCTTATTATGTCCCCAATTTTTTTAACTGATTCTCCAATTTTTTTTTCCTTATTTTTTTTTTCCTTAT
>NW_026623901.1:288844-294400 GCF_030028575.1 Malurus melanocephalus | reverse complement strand
AGGATGAGGAATTCCCGGCTGTTTTGGGGATGGAATTGCTGCACTTAAGATCCTTTAACAGCAGCAGCACTTCCCATGGCCGGAGAGGAAAGGAATCCCTGGRATCCTCTGAGTGAATCCAGAACAAATCAATCCCTGGGATCTTCGGGATGAATCCAAGGCAAATCAGTCCCTGGGATCTTTTGGATGGATCCAACCCCAAAGCAATCCCCGGGATCCTCGGGATGGATCCAGAGGAAAGCAGCAGCCGTAGGTGTCCGTGCCAAGCACATTCCAGCTACACACCAGGATGGAAAAAAAGATCAGAACTGGGGGTAAAAAAGTGAATTCGAGGATATTTGTAGAAATTTAACCTCATCCGCTGCCTCGTGGCCCCTGCAGAGGTTTTTCCCAAGGAAGGGTTGAATCCCAAAATCCCAACAGCACCCAGGGCTGGAAAACTCCGCCCCCAGAGCATTCCCAGCCCTCTTCCCATGGGAAAGGACACGTCACGCTCCAGAATGCAACACAACCAAAGATTTCCATTAAACCACAGCACTTTTATTCTTTATTTCCAGTTCTTGTGGCAGCGAGAAAACTCCAAAGGATCTGGGACCTTGCACATGGCACCAGGAGCTGCATCCAGGCACTGACACTGGACCCTGCACCCCAAAATTGAGATCCTGCACCCCAAAACTAGGATGCTGCACCTCAAAACTGGGACCCTGTACCCCAAATTGGCACCCTGCACCCCAAAACTGAGACCCTGCACCCCAAAACTGAGACCCTGCACCCCAAAATTGAGACCCTGCACCCAAAAACTGGGCCCCTGCACCCCAAAATTGTGACCCTGCACCCCAAAACTGGGACCTTGCATCCCAAAATTGGGCAGCTCCTACTTTTCCAAGGGTACTTGGCAGCCCCGAGATCCTCGTGRTGCTTTTTGAGGAGGAGTTTGCAGGAATTTTGTTCCGTTCATTGTAATTCCATAACTGCACCTGCTGGGCCTCAGTGTCCAGGGAGAAATCATGGATTCCTTAAGGTTGGAAAAGATCTCCAAGGTCAAACCCAATCTTGGACCAAATCCCACTGAACCACACCCCCAAGTGCCCCCTGGGTCCGTTTTCTGGGCACTGCCAGCGATGGTGATCCCACCCCTGTGGGTGTTTAAGCACTTTTCCAGCTTGGAATTCTTCCCAGATATCCAGCCTGTGTCCCCGTGGTGGAGCAGAAAAGGAACTGTCCCCTCCCGGGAGTGGGAGATGGGAGAGGTGACACGAAGGAGCTGCAGGGTCGGGGAGAGCTCGCAGGGACCCCGTGCCGGATCCAGGCAGGCTCTGGAGGGGGTTCCTGGGATTCCGTGGCCATCCCAATTCCCTGGGGATCCCAAACAGCCCTGGTGCCGCTGGTGCCGCCGATTGAYGGTGGTGGGACGTGCCCGAGCTCTCCAGGCTGGACACGACCCCCCCCGCAGGGCTATTCCCACCGGGAATTGCGCTCCGGGCTGGAGCTCCGCGCCTCCTCCTTCCCGCGGATCAGCGCCGGGGCTGGGGCAGAGGCGGAGCCCCCATCCCGGGCGGTCCCTGCCCCTCCTCTCCGCCCCACGGTCCCCCCAGCACCGCCGCGATCCCCTCCAGCCGCAGCTCCCGGGGTCGGTGCTGGAGGCGGTGCGGGAGCCCCCGGCAGCGGGGCCGGAGCGCGGGGATGGAGCTCGGGGRCACGGAGGAGCCGGGATGGGGACGWTCCCAGCTCAGCCCGGCTTTGGGARCTCCAGGAGGATCGTGCTCGAGGATTCCCGGCTCCYCTGGCCTTGGAGAGCAGCCCTGGACACACATCCCTGTCCCGCGGGGACACCTGAGGGACATTCACCGCACACTGCTGGACACGGAGCCTCCGGGAACGATCCGGGGGTCCCCGAGGCTCTCTGAGACCCCAACCCCCTCGAGACCCGGCCACCCGAGCCCCAGCCCAGCGCTCCAGGGGCTTGGGGAGCCTCGGAGCAGGAGCTGGGGATTCACCTGGCTCAGCCGCTCCCGCGGAGCTCCGGGCGCTGGGGCTTTCTCGAGCCGCTGCCGCTGCTGTCCCTCCTGCGGGGACAGGGACACGGGCACCGCCCCGGGGGCTGGAGCGGGGCTGACATCCCCTCCCCGAGCTCCCAAGGGAGGGCTCCAAGGGTGAGGAATGGGGGATCCTGCAAGGGCTCCGGGCCATTCCCACACCCTCCCACATCCCTGAATCACCTCCTCCGTGTGTCCAGCRGCTCCCAGGGCTCCCTCCACCCGCTGCCACTGCCCGAGGCGCCGCTGGATGTGCTGCCGGAGCCCCCGCAGGACGCGGAGCGCGTACCTGGGGACAGCAGGGACGAGCTGGGACAGCCGGGGAGGGGGAAAGGCCGCCCCCGAGGGCACCGAGCGGCTCCTCCAGAGCGGTGCGGAACCGCCCGTGCYCCCCTGGGCAGCTCCGGCCAAACCCCGAGCTCTGGGACCCACCCGAGAGCTGCCGGCGAAGGTTCCCCGGSGCCGCTGGGGCGGGGGTCGTGTCCCCACGGGGCCACCGGGAGGGTCCCCGCGGCCGGGGAGCGCCCAGCCCGCCCCGGCCCCGCCGGCTCCCGAGGGCGGCTCCGGAGATGCTGCCCCTGGACGGCGCTGCCGGCCCGATSCTGGAAGAGCAGAGCGGGATCGGAATCGGAATTGGGGCAGCCCCAGCTCCGCCCTCCGAGCCCCCTCAGCCTCTCCCGGGAAATATTTGGAGCCCGGTCAGAGCTTCCAGGGAAAGCGCGGAGCCGCCGAGGGCTGAGCAGAGGCTGGGCAGGAGCAGAACAAACCCTGAGCCCCCCGAGCCACCCCCAGCCCAGCCCAGCCCGCGCCCCCGACCCCGCTCCCCGGGGAGGGCAGAGCCTTTGGGTGCCCCAGAGGAGCCGCACATCGGGGCTGCTGCGTCCCCTCCCCTCTCGGCTGTGCCCTGCCGGCTGCCCCGCAGCTCCACCGCTCCCTGCTCCCCTCCMGGACCTGCTCCAGGGCCTCCTGCAGCTGCCGAAAGGTCTCCGCCCTCTCCCGCTGGAGCAGCCCATGGAGCTGGCGCAGCACCCGCAGCCTCTGCTGCAGGAGGGAGCGGCTGCCCCACTCCAGCTCCCGCAGCYTCTGCGGGAGAAGCGCGGTCACCGTCACCCCTTTGGCCGCCCAGGGCCACCCTCCCGCTCCCGAAAGGCCCTTCCCGAGGGTATCGGCCGGGCAGGATGCCCAGGTCCCTCCCGGCCAGGGTGGCACCACCCCAGCCTCGATACCCACAGGAAAAGAGCCGAAGTTTGGCGGGGCAGTGCCAGGAATTCTCACCCGAGCCCTGCCTGCTTCCCTGCCCTTCCCAAAATTCCAGCTGCTGGGGTTCTCCAGGGACCCTCTGATCACCCCAACCTGCCTCCAGCCGTAAGAGCGGCTTTCCCAAGAAATTCTTTCCCCAAAAGCTCCCGCCTCTCCACAAAACCTCGCTGCGGGTAAATCCGCTTTGGCTCTTTAGGAATTCGGGCAGGATGGGATATTCCCCTTGGGATGCAGCATTCCCGCGGGATGGGCGTGCGTGGAGCAGGGGCTGAGCTGCTGCCAGGGCTGGGCTGTGTGAGCTCCTTCCCAMAGCCCCTCCCGGTGCCATCCCGGCCCCTCTGGGAAGCCGGGAGCGCTCTGACCTCCAGCAGCTCCAGCTTCTCTTCCCGTGAAGTCGCYGCTCTCCTTTGCTCCTTGTCCAGCYTCTCCCAGCCCAYAGAGGTTCCCTGCTCCTGCTGAGACTGGAAAATCCTCCTCTTTTCCCATTTTGCCCCGTTTTTGCCTCTCCCAGGCTCCAGCTCGGGCCCTCCCATCACCCCCAGCAGCAGCCGCTCCTCCCGCCCCGAGCAGACTCGGGCCCAGCACAGCCCCTCCCGTTTGTCCCCACTTGGGCCATCCGGGGTCACCTCACCGTGCTCTGCAGCTCSGTGTGGCAGCGCTGACGGGTGTCCCAGGCGTGTCCCAGCAGTGCCAGGCCAGCCCTGTGCCAGGGACGCTGTCACCACACCSTCGGCCCTCGGGATGCCCTCCCCTCCTGGGCTCCGGGGCCATCTCCCGCTTCGGCCTCGGCGCAGGTGCCACTCCTGGAGCCCCATCCGTACCTGGCTCTGTCCCCGTGGCTCCGGGACTCGGCACCCGATCCCGACTCTCGTGTCCCCTCCCGGCTCCTCCGCAGGRACCGGCGCGGTGACACCGCCACCCCCTAGCAGCCAGCAGGGGGTTATAGACCCCTCTGCTCCTTTGCCAGGGCATTTCCAGGGCCAGCCTTGGTCTCCCGGACACATCCCAGCGCTCCCCACACCCCAAGAGTGAGCAGAGCCAGGAGCTTCGTGCATCCATCCCATCCCATCCCATCCCATCCCATCCCATCCCATCCCATCCCATCCCATCCCATCCCATCCCATTCCAGCCAGGGCTGTGCCCGTGGCAGACCCCAAACCCCAGACCCCAGGGCTGTACCTGGCAGAGCAGCCCCACTTTCAGGTCCCCACGCAATCCTGGGGACACGGGTGTCCCCCATTGCCCGTGGACTCCTGCTGCTGCTCCAGCACCTGGGGGAAAAGGGTGTTTTGGGATGGAGGGAGCCCCCAAACCACCCCAAACTCCACGGGCAGCTGGGGCTGACCCCTGCCACCGTGTCCCAGCCCTGCCACCATACCCCTGGCCCTGCCACCGTGCCCCAGCCCTGCCACCCGGCTCGGCCCAGCCCTCCCCCGTCCCTCAGCCCCGCAGCCAGCCCGGGCTCACCGTTCCTGCCGCCTGCTCCTTCCCTGTGCGGGTCACCCACAGCCGGGGTGACATTCCCTGMGCGTCCCCAGAGAGCTGCTGGCTCCTGTCGCCTCGGGCCCAGGGCCTCGCTGGTGGCATGTCCCCTGTTTCTGTCACTGGTTAAACTGCTGCCAGGGAAGCCCGTCCTTGTGCCAGCCCTGCTCCTGCCCGCAGAGATCCCCACAGTTCTCCAGGARCACCCGGGCAAGGCCGTGGCCACCGGGTCCCCACGGGGACAGCGCCTCCGGCCCAGGGCTGGCTGGGCACAGGGGACCCGACCGGGAACCCCCCAGACCATCCCCACGGGGCTCCGGCTCAGCCGGGAGATCCTGGCTCCCAGAGACTCCAGGCTCCCCCTCCTCCTCCTCGGGGATGAAGAGCTGTCCCTGTCCCTCCAGGAGAGCCCGCCCGGCTCCGTGACTGGCGGTGGCCGCACATCTCGGCTTCCCCCTGCGGGCACCGAGGGCTCCTCCTGCCCGGGCCGAGCTCCCTCGTTGGGGACACCCCCAGCGGGCTCCTCCCGGCTCAGCAGGGGCTCCACCATTCCCTCCCAAAATGTGGCAGCCAAGTCCTCGGTGCAGACGGAGCTGTCGCTGCTGCGGTGGCCCGGGCTGGGCGGGGAGCGCGGCAGCTGCAGAGGGACAGGGCTGTCACCCCGGGCACGGCGTCCTGGCGGCTCTGTGGGGACAGCAGAGCCATCAGCGGCCCCGCGGGAAGGAGCCATCCCGTCCTGCGGGATTTAAGGCACCTCGGAGGGGCCGGCAGCTCCCGC
>NW_026623901.1:281777-287869 GCF_030028575.1 Malurus melanocephalus | reverse complement strand
GGAAGCGAATGGGGCACTGCCAGATGTTTCCAGCAGGGGGATGAAGCAGGAGCTCCCCAGTGCTGGTGCTGCACCTGCACCCCCAGGGCGGCTCCACAGCTCAGCCCCGCCATGGGAACCCCCTTCCCACACCTCACACCTGGATTTGCCGGGGTCCAGATCCAGGATCCTGAGAACCCTGGGGTCCAGGGCTGCAGAGGGGAGGAAAGAAACGCGGGGGTCTCAAAGCCCTGGGGGTGGGCCAGAAATCCCCTGGGGGGTTCTCCAGTGGGGCCAGGCAGGGCGGGCACCACCCTGGGCTCCAGAACCGCTCCGGAGGGGATGACAACAGGATGGGATGAGCCCGTCCCTGGCAGCGCAGGGGCAAAGGGCTGGGGCTCCTGGGCTGTGGGTCCGGGTGTGTGGGTCCAGGGATGTGGGTCCAGGGCCGGGGCAGAGCTGGGCACCTCTATAGCCACTTCTGCCTTRGCAAAGAGCATTGCCCAGCTCCTGCCACCACGCAGGCGGCCCAGGGAGAGGGGAACCTGCTCCAGAAGTCCCTGTGAGCTCCAGACTTGGGAGTGAAGGTGCTGAGGACAAAGCCGAACCCAGCCCGGCCCAGCCCGGCCCGGCCGCTGCCCCGCGATGGGGACAGGGGGCTGTTTTGCCCTAAAACCACAGGACTCGCCGCCGGAGCTGCAGGTGCCCGGTGCCACCGCCGTGCCCAATGTCCGGAGCCCCCCGGGAGCACCGGGAGGGTCCCGGGCCAGTGTCCCCAGCGCAGCCCCGACTCACCTGGTGCCGGCGGGGAGGAGGCAGCAGCGGGACAGGCTCCTGTGTGTCCTCGTCTCCCGGCAACATCCCGAGGGACCGGCCCCAGCCTGCCCGGGCTCCCGCCCGCCTCCGCAGCCCCTGCCCGGACCTTCCCCCGGTTCCCCCGGGCCACCTCCTGCCCCGCACAGCGGTCCCGGGCAGCTCCTCCCCGCCATTCCCAGGGAATCTCCGTGTCCGGGCAGCCTCTGAGCCACCGCTCCTGTTCCTCCTCCCCTCYCCCTCCTCCTCCGGGCCACCATCTTCCCCTTGGCCAGGCTTCCCTGAGACATCTCCACCCCGATGATCTCCTCTCCTGGCCAACCTCCCTCCCTGGGCACCCCCTCCCTGCTTCTCCTTCTCCTTCAAGCTCCCAGATGATCTCTTTCCATGCTCCCCTTTCCCTGGACGTCCTGCCCTCGGACACCTTCTGCCTTGGACAACTTCCCCTGGATCATCTCCCCTCCTGCCCCTCAAAYCACCCCAAACCCTGGGCCATCCCCACGGCAATTCCCACCCCAGATCCTCCTCCTTCCCTGAACCACCACTTCCCTGGACCTCCTCATCCTTTGGACAACYTCTTCCTTAGAACAATATTCCCTGGATCTTCCTTGTTCCATGATCCCTCCCCTGTCCCCRCTCACTCCCAGAGCTCCCCCACCTCAGGTCCCCTCCGGGACCCCCTCCCCGCTGCAGCCCTGGGGAACCAGTGACCACCTCAGCACCGCGGCTTTTAAAACTCCCGAATCCAAGTTTTATTTCTGTGTAGGAGAAGAGGGATCACTCACAATATATTATTGTTCAAAAAGAAAATACATTCAACAGCATTTACAGTGGAATGACATTAAAATCCTCGAGGAGGAACGGAAGGACCAGGAGATGGTGCTCTGGTTAAGTGCTGCTGAGAAGGTGATCTCTGGAAGATGGAGCGGTTTTTATCCATGAGCTTAAAATCCGGGGGATTTCTGGGTTTGGGGGTGCTCCCCGTGCTCTTTGGAGCTGTGTGGGGTCTGTGATGGGGATTCCCAGACGGACACGGCAATGGGGGCACAGCGGAGCCAGAGGGAGCAACGTCCCACTCCCCATTCTCCTCCACCCGGGAACACCGGGATCCTGCTCGGGAACAGCTGGATCCCACTCAGAAACACCCAGATCCCATTTGGGAACACCAGGATCCCGCTCGGAAACACCCAGATCCCATTTGGGAACACCAGGATCCTGCTCAGAAACACCCAGATCCCATTTGGGAACACCAGGATGCTGCTTGGAAACACCCAGATCCCATTTGGGAACACCAGGATCCCGCTCGGAAACACCCAGATCCCATTTGGGAACACCAGAATCCCACTCAGGGATACCGGATCCTTCTCGGGAACACCRGATCCCTCTCGGGAACAGCCACATCCCGCTCAGGAACACYGGATCCCTCTCGGGAACAGYCTGTGCTGGAGTTCCTCCCCGTTCCCAGCTCCCGGCTGACACTTGCATTGACACAGCAAAAAAAGGAAAATAAGGCATTCTGAAGAGCTTCGTTTCAGCCCGTTTAACAAACCTGACTCAGGCCTGGAGTGGGACAAATCCCCCGGGGACACTTTGGTGCTGCCCCAGCCCGAGGCAGCAGCAGCAGGGATCCGTGTGGAGCAGCTCTCCCCAGGCTGAATCCCAGGCTGGATCATTCCAGAGCAGCTTTCCCGAGCCAGGGCAAAGCTCCAGGAAGGAGCGAGCGCTCCAGAGCGGCTGCTGCAACACTCCCAGGAACCCCTAGTGCCGCTCCTCAAACCCCAAACACATTGTTTCCAGGTGGGAATGTCTYTGTAACACCTTTTCCATGGCTACAGGACCCAGCTTTGGAGCAAAACGTCRCTTCCCTGCAATGGGAATCTTTCCATCACCATCACCTGAGCTCGGGGAYGAGCTGAGGGGAATCGTACTTGTGCTGCAAAAACTCAGACAGACACYTCTGTCTTCATCATTTTTCCTCTATTGTGTACCATAGAAATTTAAGCAAAATAATTTTATATATATTTATATCTATACGTATAAATTAGAAGCAAATAAATAAGATTAAAGGGTGCACTGAGAGCAGCGGGGGCTGCCCCGCACCACGGTGACGCCGCCAGGGGCCGTGGGGACTGTACACTGTGGGATCACTGTGGGATGGAAGTGCTGGAAGCTGCTCAGGAGGAGGCTGATGGATGAGAACCTGATTGCATAAGTGTCCCGTGTGCAGCCTGGCTATTCCAGTTACCGTCGCCTCAAGGTTCGTTATTGCTAATTAACTTCCACTGGGGGTGACGGGCCCAGCTCAGTGCAGGGGCAGTGGGAGATGATGAGAGCCCCAGGAGGAGATGGCAAAAATGGGATCCAGCAGGGCCAGTGCGGGTCCCCAGGTGTCCCTGGCCCTGCAGATCCCATTTTTGGGATGCTGCCTCCCCACTTCCCTCCGGTGCTCCCGTCACCGGCACTGCTCACTCCGCTTGTCCCGGAGCACCCAGGGCCAGGCAGGGAGACGGCGCCCAGGAGAGGGGACAGGGACCGGGGGTGACCAACTGGAACTGCTCAGGGAGAGCCCAGGGTGAGGGAGGGGAAGGCGCCGGGGTGCCAGGTCTGTCTGCCTCAAGGGCTGGGACATCCAGCACCGAGGCTCCATCCCAGTGACACCACAGCACTTCTCTCCCCACAGCATCTCTTCCCTCCTCCTTCCTCTCCCCCGGCATCAGGCACAGCTGAGCAGGGAGATGCCGATGGAAAACCCAACATTGAGATCCAGCCCCCATGCAGGGACACGGAGCTGGAAGCAGTGCTGGYRACACAAACTCTCCATCTGCCCAGCGTTCCCAGCCTCGCTGAAGCCGTTTCCCCCTTCGGATGTGGTTGCAGGAAAACCAAAGCAAAGCWCACTCAAAGCACTCCCACATGACAAAGACAGTCCCAAGCTTCACCTGAACACATCAGACCGCGGGGAAGCAGCTCTAACGCTCTTGAAAAAAACAAAAACCAGATAAAAACCACCAAAGTCACCAGCTGGAATATCCTAATCGGTGTTACTGGGATGACTGGGCACTGTGGAACCACCAAGAGCCTCCAGGATCGAGCGCCACGGCCCCTGGGGACAGTTTTCCAAGCAGAGCTGTTCGTGTCCATCTTTGAAGGAAACCTGAACCAGGAGCGGGATTTGTTTTTTTAAAAAAATAATTCCATAAAGTCCACACAGAAATGGGGTCTGAGAAAAAAAAAATCAGAAAAAATGGCAAAGAGAAGAGCTCACACAAGCACGGCATTCCCACAGCCCGGGCATCTTTGGAAGTCGACGTCTCGGCCGCCGGAGCCGAGGCGCTGGAGGACAGAGGCAGCAACTCCTGTCAGCAATGAACATCCTAAACTCAACCCAGCTCCATGTGTCCTCGTTCTTATTAGTCGCTGGAAAAGCCATCATTAAAAAAAAAAAAAAAAAAAAAAAAAAAAAAACAAAACCAAAAAAAAAAAAACCCCGAAAAAAAATGATGCTGTTTATTAGTGCGTAAAAAAATAGGTTTGGAATCGCGGTTTGGATCTCTGCATGTCTTGACTGCGTGCCGGCCCGGCGGGACACTGCCGGCTTGTCCCCGCTGTCCCTCGGGCTGGCCCGGTGTCCCGGGGGTGGCCCCGCAGCATCAGGGGCTCAGAAGATGTCGGGGCACGCGCTCCAGTCCTGCTTGTCCTTGGCCTCCCAGTAGCCGCCCTTGTAGACGCAGAGCAGCTCCCCGGTGAACGCRTCCACCTTGCGCTCGAACCACAGCGGGCTGTAGCCCTCGTAGTCCTTCCCTGCGGGAGGACAATGGGGTCAGGGCAGCTTTACCACCCACAATCCCAAAATCCCACAGTCCCACAGCTCCCACGGCTGCCCCGAGAGCCAGAACTGTCCAAGCTCCCAGAGCTCAGAGAGAGATCAGAGCCCGGCCCTGCCGTGGTCACCAGTGCCCAGGGAGGACTGGTCCCCAGAGGGACAGAGTGACCAATGGGACATGATGGCCAGGGACACGATGGCCAACAGCCCTCCCTGCAAGAGCCCACTGCCTCAAAAACCCAACCAGCCCCACAAGTGCCTCAAACACACCGACAAGAGTCCCAGTCAGAGCCACCCTCTCCTTGCAGGGTCTGTCCTCCACAGTGTGGGCAGCACAGTCACCCCAAACCAAACCATCCCAAACCATCCCGAACCATCCCAAACTATCCTGAACCATCACAAACCATCCCAAACCATCACAAACCATTCTGAACCATCACAAACCATCCCAAACCATTCTGAACCATCACAAACCATCCCAAACCATCCCAAACCACCCTGAACCACCCCAAACCATCCTAAACTATACCAAACCATTCTGAACGTTTCCAAACCATCCTGAACCATCCCAAATCACCCAGAACCACCCCAAACCATTCTGAACCATCCCGAACCATCCCAAATTACCCCAAACCACCCCGCAGYGCCTCACCTTCCTCCAGAGCCTCCACAGCCTCGGCCTCCCTGCGCCGGCGCACGGCTCTCTGCTTCTCCTCCAGCCTCTGCTTCTCCACGTTGGCCTCGTCCCAGCGGCCGCTCTCCATGAGCCGCTGGTCGGGCCGCAGCCGGCTGTCCGTGGGTGCCACACGCTCCTCGGGCTCGTTCAGCGTCAGCGCCAGCTCCGAGAAGAAATACATGTTCTCGGCGTTTTCCCTGGGATCGGAGAGCATGGTTAGGATGGGGGGCTGGGGGATACCCCAGGCACAGCCCCACAGCCCCACRTGGCTCTGCAGCCCATCCTGGCCCCAGGGATCCTGAAGCAGCAGGAGCAGGGCAGTGCCCRYCCCCTGAGCTGGCACTGCTGGGGCACCTCCAGTGCTGGGACAGYTCTGGGAGCCTCCTGACAGGAGAGCCCTGGAGGGGCTGGAGCGAGTCCAGGGCAGGGAACGGAGCTGGGGAAGGGTCTGGAGCCCCAGGAGCGGCTGAGGGAGCTGGGAAAGGGGCTCAGCCTGGAGCAAAGGAGGCTCCGGGGGGACCTTGTGGCTCTGCACAACTCCCTGACAGGAGGGGACAGCCGGGGGGGTCGGGCTCTGCTCCAGGGAACAGGGACAGGAGGAGAGGGAACGGCCTCAGGCTGGGCCAGCAGGGGGGATATTGGAGAAATTTCTCCTGGAAAGGGTTGGCAGGCATTGGAACAGGCTACCCAGAGTGAAATCAGGGTACAATCCCCATCCCAAGGGAATATCCCCAGAGCAGGGACTGCTTTGAGCTCCCAGAGCTCAGAGAGTGATTGAAGCCCAGCCCTGCCAGGGTCGAC
>NW_026623901.1:274624-280204 GCF_030028575.1 Malurus melanocephalus | reverse complement strand
CCCGATGTGCAAATGGACAAAAGTGAGAAAGGGTGAAAAAGCCGTGAGCCATTGTCCATTGTGGGTGCAGCCCCTGGCTGGGCTGGGACTGCGCTGAATGTACAGCTGTCCCATCCTGGGGACCCCTTCAGCCCCCAGAGCTGGGCCAGGCCAGGCAGGACCTGTCCCATCACTCACCTGGTCGATCCAGAGCTTGCCCACGATGATGTTGTGCACGGTGGAGGTGACTTTCCTCCAGACGTAGTGATTGCCGCTGGAGTGGAACTCCAGGTGGATGGCGCCTGCAAAGACAGGAATGCAGAGACAGATGTTCCCCAGAGCCCGTCACCAACCCCAGCACCGTGCTCATCCTCAGGGCCAGCCCTGCACCTGCAATCCCCCAAGCAGGGGGGAATTCATCCTTCTGGATCCATCCCTCCTCCCACTCCCTCCCTCCTGCTCCAGAAAGGGAGTTACAATTCCTGCCAGGCCCTCTGCCCTCTGCCCAAAACACTCATTTCAAAAGCAGGTCAGGAATGCRCTGCCTGGTTGATTCAGGCCCTGGCACCACTCTGGGAATGCTGCCCAGCCCAGGGACAGGCAGAAGGAAAATAAAATGCTGGCAGCTTATTGTATTTCACTGGCAGGGAGARGGTTAAAAACGACCACAAGTTAAGTTTAAATCTCATGGAAGGAGAAATCAATTCCTGGATGAGGTGGGTATTTCCAGAGSACAGCAGCCTCMCTTGGCAGCTGGCATCATTTCCATYTCCAGGGCARAGGTGTTATGGGTGGATCAYTGGATCAGGRGCACAAATCTGAGCTCCTTCCATTACTCAGGGTGGGATTCACCGAGCCCCAGCTGACCCCAAGGAWTTCCCAAACCCTCAGCAGAGCCCACAGGATTCTCTGGTAAACCAAGCAATTCCCAGAGTTCCTTCACCCGCTGGGTTTTGCATAAGCAGAGCAGGGCCCATCAACCCCAGCCAGCCCCAGAGCCGTGACCTACCCAGCGGCATGATGGAGAGGTATTTGCCCCTGAACTTGCTGGCGATGGTGATCTCCTGCCACAAGGTCCAGCCTCGCCTGGAGTACACGTGGTGGGCGGCTGCTGGGGGGTGGTGGCTCACCTGGGGACAGACACACAGCCCGTGAGGACACGGYCACCGCGGAGCCTGGCTGAGCGCTCCGAGAGGGGACTGCTCCACACCGGCTGTGCCACCCTGGGCACCACAGTCTCATCCCATGAGGTGCCCTGGCAGCAAAGGGGGCACACCAGACTTCTGCCAGGATTCGCTGAGGCTTGTTTCAAAGCATGAGCCAGAAAATCTCTGCTTGAGTAACCATTGCTGTGAGATGCTGCTGTTCCCTGATCCCAGGACATGGCCTGGTTCTCCATGGATCCCAGCTGAGAAACGCCCCAGCAATCCCAGTGTGACAGCAGCAGCTGCCACTGCCCCACCTGGGAACTCACAGAATCCCCAGGCTGTCCAAAACACCCTTAAACACTCCCACCAGGCTGGAAAAGTGGGTACAGCATCCCAAATCGTGGGACTGACTTGCTAAAGGACAGCACTCACAATGCCCTGCCCTGGAAAAACTACCCAAAACAAAGGTGAGAGCAGGAATATCCCAGGCAGAGGGATCTGACCTCAGGCAGGGCCTCAGCCTGGCACAGCCACTCAGTACCAGGACCCCAGAGGTCCGGGATGATTTTCCTGCTGTAATTACAGCCCTGAGCTCTGGATTACACACACAGGCAGGGCCAAGGCCTCGSCATTAAATCCCACCAGCAGCAGAAAATCCTATTTGGATAACTGGATTTGAGGCACTGGATTAGCACTGCCTGGCTCGGCTGAGCGGCACAGGCAGCACCCAAGGAAAATTCAGAGTGGTGGGAAAGGTGTCTGGAATTGGTCTAGAATATCAAATTTGGGTACAGACCGAGGAAAACTGGGATCAACCTGGGCAGGTAATTCCAGGCAGGTTATTTATTTGTGAGGGAACGGGGCTGGAGGAAGGAGGGTGGTGAAGAGGAGGGTGAAGGAATGAGGAGGGGTTGGAGTAATGTAACCAGGGGTGTCCAATGATGCTGGACAGGCGGGATGGGAGAGATGTGGTCACAGGTACCTGGGGGATCAGGCAGCCCTGGGCCTGGCACCACAGCAGGAATGAGGCTGATAAACCCATCCAGGAGTTCCAGCTGTACCCCAGGAGGGTGAGGGGGCTGCTGGCTCAGGRATGGATCCTGGCAAGGAATCACCCACCTCCGGGCTAAAGCAGCTGACAGAGCAGGGACTGCTGCCAGGGAGGGGAGGGGAAGGTGTGGCAGTGCTGAGGTGGGTGAGCCTGAGCTCCGTGACAGCCCCAGTGCCAGGGGGTGCTCAGAGACATGGCCACCTCTGCCCTGGCTCCTGCCCTGGCTCACATCCCAGCTGGCAGCGCTCCATTGCTGCTGCAGCCATGGGCACTGGGATGGCTGCCAGGCTGGGAYGGACCACCCGGGGACGAGCAGAGCCGGGGGACATCGGGCACACGGCTCTGGGTGGTGCGAAGGGACAGCAGGGCCATGAATTTTGGGGATTATCTATCTACTGCAGGACCTGCCACAAACACAGGGTCACACCTGCAGGAGACCCCACGGCCCTGTCAGTGCCTGGAGCAGCACAGCAGAGGGGGGTGGGGGGGGGGGGGGGGGGGGGGGGGGGGGGGGGGGGGGGGGGGGGGGGGGGGGGGGGGGGGGGGGGGTGGGGTGGGGTGGGATGTGATGGACGGGATGGGACGGATGGGATGGAAAGTGCTGTCCTGTCCCGGGCCAGCGTTCCACAGGACCCTGACATGCCTGGCACTCCCAGAAGGGTTTTGCCCACACATGGCTGTCCTGCAAGGAGCTGGTGGCAGAGCATGGCACCTGCTGCAGCCACTGCTCCAAACCTGGGCACAAAGGGCCAAGCCCCTCCAGCCCAACCTGTGCCCCATCCCCACCTTGTCCCCAGCCCAGAGCATCCAGTGCCACCTCCAGGCCCTTCCTGTGCCCAGGGCCGGGCACTGCACGACCTTGTCCCCACAGCAGGGCCCCRGGCAGGCTCGGTGTGAGCAGGTGCTGGTGTCCCCAGCAGGACAGGAGCCCCGGGGAGCCCCCAGCCCTCACCTGCTCGCAGAGGGAACGGAAGCCCAGCTCGTCCAGGCGGTCGAGCTCAAAGGTCTCTCCCAGCAGAGGGTTGAATGGCTTTGCAGTGCGGTGGACAGTGGTGGAGTAGGAGGACACGGAGAAGGCGGCCACAAAGCACATCTGCTCCGTGGAGCTCTCGCACTTGACCGCCTTGTCCAGCAGCTCGTGGTACTCCAGGTCCTCGGTGAGCCGCTGCAGCATGGACAGGGGCTCGTTGAAGTTCACCTGCAAGGGAACACACAGGGCTGGGGAAGCAGGAGACATCCCCCACAGGCACCATGGAACTCTGAGGAAAGGGAGGGTGAGCTCTGCTCCCTGATCCGTGCCAGGTAGCACCAAGATTTGGGATGTGGAGGCCCCATGGATCATCAGGGATCAGCCCAGGTTATCACCCTRACCCCAAAACCAGCCCCAGCAGTGAGATCAGCTCCCTGCAGCCTCCCAGCCAGCGCTCCACAGGACAGGGATGTGCTGCTCCCCAGTCTGCCCTCATCACCCCCCAGAAAAGCCATTCCTGTGCTGCTCAGAAAACCTGGAACAGCCCCAGTTTGGGGTCTCCCTGCTACTGGGACTCCAGCCCCACAACAACACCCCTGTTTTTTTCTCTGAAAATACTGAAATTAAAAAATAATGGAAAGAAAGGTGGAGCCTCAAAAGGTTTTCTGCCTTTTTCATTTCAGCTTGAAACAAAGAAACATATTTTAAGAGGAGCAGATGGCTGAAGGATGGGAGAACCACTTCTGTAAGCCAAGTTAAATATTTCATAGTAGAGAAAACAAACTCCAGATTCCAGGATTTGGCTTTTTATAGATTTTCCACTCAGGGATTTAGCCTGAAAGTGGCAGAGATCTTACAGCATCAGAGAAAGAGAGTGCTGGGGAGAAAGAGCAGCAGCAAATCCACATAAAGAGCAAATCACTGGGGATAATTCTCGGGAGAGATGCAGAGAACAAAGCCAGCAGCTGCATCCTCGGGCAACAGTGAAGCAAAACCCTTTCATGGGGGAGGAAGGTGAATCCACCCAAATTCCAAATCGTTGCAAGTGCTTTCCTCCCTTTCAGTGCTCCACGTTTGTTCACTCAGAGGGAAATCAAGGAGCTGTTTGCATGGGAAGTTTGTCCATCCATGAATACCTCAGAATACCTCAGAGAATCTCAGAAATGCTCTTAATTCAGCAGGGAACTCCCCAAAGAACTTCCCTGTGCAGCTGAGCTGGTGGGGTGGATCCTGGTGCATCTCTGGCAGGACCTTCCTCCTCATTCCATAATGAGTGGGATCCTTCAAGTTTTCACAGAATCCCCAGAATGGTTTGGGTGGGAAGGGACCTTAAAGTTCATCCCATTCCAKCCAGAGACACCTTCCATCACCCCAGTGTGTTCCAGCCTCAATGTCCAGCCTGGCCTTGGRCACTRCCAGGGATCCAGGGGCAGCCACAGCTGCTCTGGGCACCCTGTGCCAGGGCCTCCCCACCCTCCCAGGGAGAAATTTTTTCCCAATATTCGCTCTAAACCTCTCTTCCATCCTGCCCTGAGGTTTTGGGCTCGAGCAGCTCCCAGGATGATTTGATTGATAGAGAAAGTATCAATTTCCTCTCTCAGGCACCAGCAGCTGCTGGGATTTCACATCCTAAGCTTCTCCCTGTGTCCATCATGCCCTGAGCTGCTGCTGCTGCTGCAGAATTGGACAGTGCTGGGCTGTGCATACCCAGCTTCTGCAAACAGCACAGAGAAGAGACAGCTCATCACTCTCAGCCRGAGCTTGGAGCTCTCATCTGCTTTAAGAGACAAAACACAGCCAACCCAGCATCCAAGCCTCTGGAATGTGCTCCTTCTCCTTTATCAGCACAGGATGGACCTCAAACATGGCTCCAGGGCTATGATCACACTTGGCCGAGCTAATCCCACTCCAGGCAGTGCCACAATAATGCCCCATCACCACAACTGTCACAGCCCTCCCCAGCTTGCCAGGGCTCTGTGAGTTACAGGGATGTGGATTCTCAGGATGGCACCCAGTCCCACCCGTGCCACCCAGTCCCATCTGTGCCACTCACTCGGGGTGAGCTGCTGAGAACAGCCAGCCTCAGAAGGGCTGCTTTGCTTGGAAAAGACAGGGCTGTGGTTTTGGGGAGCTTTGGGGTGGCAGAGTTTATCTGGGAAAGAGAGGCACAGGGCTTCAGCTGGCCATGGAGCAAGGATGTGGAGAGAGCCCAGAGGAGGCCACGGAGCTGCTCCAGGGCTGGAGCCCCTCTGCTCTGGAGCCAGGCTGGGAGACCTGGGGGTGCTCACCTGGCCAAGAGAAGGCTCCAGGGAGAGCTCAGAGCCCCTTTTGGGGCCTAAAGGGGCTCCAGGAGAGCTGGAGAGGGACTGGGGACAAGGGATGGGGGGACAGGACACAGGGAATGGCTTCCCAGTGCCAGAGGGCAGGGATGG
>NW_026623901.1:270801-272857 GCF_030028575.1 Malurus melanocephalus | reverse complement strand
CTCGCTCCAGGAATGCAGGAGCAGCCAGACATGGGATGGAGCCTTGGGCAGAGGCTGGGGAAGGTTTGGGGCCAYGCCCACAGAGTGACCCCGCAGGAGGGGATGCTGCAAACCGGCCCTTGCAGCTGGGGGCGGTACCTGTGGTGCTTGGGGTCGGCGGTTACAGTGATAAAAGCTGGTGCATCCTCCATGGCATCAAAGTACTCCGTCTCCTCATCTTCATCACTGGCCTCTCCTTTGGCAGACTGCACGCTCCCTGCRGGCACAGGGACAGTGTCACGTGCTGCCAGTTCCCTCCTGAGAAGGATCTGTCCCCAAACCCCCCAGTGTCCCTTCCACAGCTTGACCCGTCCTCTCCACACCCCCCCACACCCCGAGGACGCTGTACCCAATTCATTTCCTAAACGTGAGAATGCTCCCCACTCCGGGCACACGGTGTGACACTGCCATGCCCAGAATGTCCCCAGGGCTGCCTGGGGGTGACAGAGGTGCAGGACTGGAGCTTTCAGCCTGTGGCTGATGTTGCCCCGCTCCAGCACCGCCCT
This sequence comes from Malurus melanocephalus, assembly GCF_030028575.1. Lineage (NCBI taxonomy): Eukaryota > Metazoa > Chordata > Aves > Passeriformes > Maluridae > Malurus > Malurus melanocephalus. The sequence continues at coordinate 272,312 of NW_026623901.1, read as the reverse complement.
GTGTGCTGGGAAATCTCGGGAAATCCGGTTTGGATGAAAGCAGGATAAAAGAGTCACGTGTTCCAGGTGATGCTTCGAGAGATCTCCCTGAATTACAAACATTTCCATTCCCCCACCCCGCTGGGAGGGATCGAGGGCTGTCCCTGCAGCTCCCCTGTTCCCGCCCCGTCCCAATCCTATTCCTTCCCCACACTCTCTGGAGGAGCAGCCACCAGCTCGGGTGGATCTGTGCCTGTCCCCGCAGCCCTCTCCACCCTGCCCTCCCCAGCTGCACCTCAGATTTGTTTAGGCTGGAAAAGCCCTCTGAGAACATTGAGCCCAGCCATCCCCCAGCACTGCCCGGGCCACCACCAACCCATGTCCCCAAGTGCCACATTCAGCTGTTAAATCCCTCCAGGCATGGGGACAGCTCTGGACAACCCTTTCCATGAAGAAATGTTGCCCAATATCCAAAGTAAACCTCCCCTGAGGCCACAGAGGAGCACCCCCTGCAGCAGCCCCTGTTTTCTCTCTTGGGTCTGTATTGCCTTTAAAAATAAAAACCAGCACTATCAGGAGCTTTTGTGGCTGTAACTAATGCTTCCCCAGGGGAAGGACGTTTGGCAGGAATCTGCAAAGCTGTTGGATCTTACTGCAAACGCTGTTCCACTGCCACCCCATGCAGCGCCAGGGGACCCTGAGCCTTTTGCCAGGGCCATGGCCACCCTCCAGCACCCCTAGTTGTGCCCAGCAGTGAGGGTTAGAGCTCCCAAAATAGCCTGGAATAGCAGGAGCGAGCTGGGGACACACTCACAGCTGTATCTTGGGGACATCCAAGTCCTCGAGCAAGGGCAATTAGGAATAATTATCGAGTAATGGGATCCATTTTAAAAAATCCCATGGGGATACGGGGCATTGCCCGGGGCATCCTTCCCATCACTGGCAGCTCCTTGGGAGCAGCCAAGTGGAACATCCTGATCCATCCTGGAGGAACATCCTGATCCATCCTGCAGGGCCCTGAGCAGCCCTGTCCCATCGCAGGGGTCCCCAAGTGGAATGTCCCAGTCCATTCTGGGGGTCCCGAGCAGCCCTGTCCCATCCCAGAGGTCCCCAAGTGGAATGTCCCAATCCATCCTGGGGTTTCCTGAACAGCCCTGTCCCATCCCAGAGGTCCTTGAGCAGCTCCATCCCATCCTGGGGGTCCCTGAGTGAGACACTCTGATCCATTCTGGAGGTCCCTGAGCATCTCTGGTCCACCCCAGGGATTCTGAAGCCGCATCCCAGTGCCCAAGCAACCCCATCCCAATTCAGAGGCCCCCGAATGGAACACCCTGGTCCATCCTGGGTCATCCCAACTCATCCCGTCCCATTCTGATCTCCAAGCAGTCCCATCCCAACCGGTCCCCCCAAGCAGCCCTATCGCATACCAGTCTCCAAGTAGCCTTGTCTCATCTCGGTCCCCGAGCAGCCCCGTCTCACCCCAGTCCCTGAGCAGCCTCGTCCCATTCTGTTTCCCAAGCAGCCCCATCCCA
>NW_026623901.1:258741-270331 GCF_030028575.1 Malurus melanocephalus | reverse complement strand
GCTCACCCTTGGCGGTGCTGGTGCTGCTGGCACTGCCCGAGGCCAGCCCAGGTGCCCCGCGGCAGGCACGCTCCAAGCTGTTGTGCTGCTTGGCTAGCTGCTCGATGGTCTCCTCCAGCCGGATCCGCTGCTCCCGCTCATGCTGCAGCAGCCGCTGCCATTTCCGGCTGTGGCTCTCGGCTAAGTCCAGGAAATCGCGGCAGGCCTGYGGCACCAGGGGACAGCTCAGTGGCACAGGAGGTGGCACAGCACGTGGTGACCCTGGTGCTGGGGCCCCCACGCCCCCTCCTGCCCCTCTCCYGGAGCTTTGCTCCACCCCCACATCCACAGCCCAGCTCCATCCAAAGCTGCATCGCCCCCAGGGACATGGCTGCAGCACGGACAACTGCCCCAAGTCTGGGATGTGCCCTGTCCATCCCACCCACAGCCTGGCCCTGCCCCTGTCCCCAGCCCTGACCCTGCTGTGGTCCTCAGGAGCCCAAGGTGGGCTCTCACACCCCTCAGGGCTGGAGCAGCACTTTCATCCCAAATCCAGCAAATAAGAAGGGAATAAAGGTCCCTGCGGTGACAGACACAGAATCATGGAATAGTTTGGGCTGGAAGGGACATAAAGRATCATCCAGWTCCACAGGCAGGGACACCTTCCACCATCCCAGGCTGCTCCAAGCCCCAATGTCCAGCATGGCCTTAGACACTTCCAGGGATCCAGAAGCAGCCACAGCCTCTCTGAGCTGCYTAAGCCAGGGGCCAGCGATCCCTGTGCTCCAGGGAGGCACACAGGGACAATGTCCAGCTCCTCCCTGGAGCTGCACTGCCCAAGACACACCACAGGGCCTGGCYTGGCCCCTGCAATGCACCCACCATGGCCAGAACCCCCCATTCACTGCCCTACAAGCCCTGGGCATCCCCAGTCATGGGACCTCACAGACACTCAGGGAACGCCCCAAGTGACATTACAGCATCATCACCCTGTGTCACCAGGCAGGGACAGCTGGGACACCGCAGCCCAGGCTGGCAGGAGAACCCCTGGGCACTGACCCCCCTCCCAAAGCTGCCAAGCCCCCCAGGAGCAGCATCACCCAGCCCCGGCCATGCCGGACTTGCGGCGGGAGATTTCCGGGAGCAGGATGTCCGTCCAGGGCCGGGACATGGGGACACTGGCGGCTGTCCCACACTGCCTCATCCACACAACGTCCCACAGCATGGACCAGCCCTCACAGCTCTATTTTTAGGTTATTTTCCATCTTGGATGAAGCCCCGAGTTCCCGTGGCCTCACCGCTTCCTTTGCCATCAGCKCCACGTGCAGCCGAGCACGGAGGCAGGGCTGCTCTTCCATCCCCAAATCTCTGCAAGATGGGACACACTGAACTCCTTCTGATGTTTCAAAGGAGGAAAATCAGATTTTCATGGAATTTCTCCAGGAGCTGGCAACTTAAAGGGGAATTAACTGTGCTTGTGCAACTCATTGTCATTCCAAGGCAGGTCCAACGGATAAATGCTGGCTGAAAAATTCAAACCTACTCAAAACTAAAAAAAAAACAGTTTTGGAAGTCTGACAGAATTCCAACCAACCCCAGTACTTKCTTATTTTCTGTTTCCAGCTATTTGGGCGATTTATCCAGCTCGTGGCAGGTTACTCAGCGTTTGGGCTGCAGGTGGCACCTGAGAATCGAGGGAGCTCCTGCTCAAGGAGCAGCTTCAGGGTTTCAGCTTCCTTGACTTTTACAAGGATTTTTCCAAGGAAAGCTCCAATTCATCAAACCTTTCCTTTGGATCAGAGCAGGATTTCAGCCTCATCCAGGGGGAGCTTTAAGGTTTCCTTTTCCTTTAAGGCTACTCATACACCTGGAAGAGCTCAGGGACCTGCACACCCAAATTGCTGGCTGTGCTCCCACCCTATATGTGTTCAAAACTGGGATCAGTTTTAGGACTCTCTGGATAAGAGAGCCCTGGAGGGGCTGAAGCGAGTCCAGGGCAGGGAAGGGAGCTGGGGAAGGGGCTGGAGCCCCAGGAGCGGCTGAGGGAGCTGGGAAAGGGGCTCAGCCTGGAGCAAAGGAGGCTCCGGGGGGACTTTGTGGCTCTGCACAACTCCCTGACAGGAGGGGACAGCCGGGGGGGTCGGGCTCTGCTCCAGGGAACAGGGACAGGAGGAGAGGGAACGGCCTCAGGCTGGGCCAGGGGAGGGTCAGGGGGGATATTGGGATAATTCCTTCATGGAAAGGCTTTAAGAGCCACGTGGATGTGGCACTCAGGACACAGGGCACTGGTAGCCTTGGCAGTGCTGGGGAATGGTCACACTCAATGCTCACAGAGGAGCAGAGCAGACCTCCTGCTCTCAGAGCTCTGTCTTCACTGCCTCTTCTGAAAAAAACAGCTCCTCCCCACCCCAAATCCTGCTGGGAACCACCCAGGGCCCAAAGCCCACGGGGACCTTGCCCTGGGTGACACCACCAGTGCCACCACCCCAGGCCGGCCACTGGCTCCGCGTGTCCCACGGACACTCTGAGCTAAGAGGATGAAAGCAGGACAAATAATGGGATATGGCTGTGAGCTCCCCATCCCAGCAAAGCTCATTATCTGCTCCCAAGGCCCAGCTCCACAGGCAGCAGGCCCAGGAATGCCCAGCTTGGCACCGAGGGTAGAAACTGCAGGCTGCTCCCAGCTCGGGGCTGAGCACTTGCAAASGAGATCACCTGTAATTATCCTGCTGCAATTAACCACGGGCTGGAAGGTGGGACAGGGAATTAGGGGGAAAGGAGGTAATTATGGAGCAGCCACCGAAGGCAGGGAGCTGGGAGGAGAAATGGCTCCAACAGCTGAGAGGAATCAAAATAAATCCTAATAAAAACCAGCAGGGAACACCTCAGAATTTCCCATCCCAAAGCTTCACAGAGGAGTCCTCATGCATCTCAAAGGGAAATCTGTACCAACAGGCTTCATTTACAGCCAGATATAAACAACYCAAGTGATGCAGAATGGTGTCAGCATTACAGGGTGTGGGGAGGTTTTGGGAAGATGAGTGGGATGGTCTCCACGAGGCCACAGATCCCACCAGAGGTTGCAGTGCTTCCATGCAGCAGGGCAGGACCATGCATGCTCCAGGCTGCATCCCACAGTTGTGCCCATGGGATTTAGGAGCCGGCTGGGACAGCTCCTACCATTATTCCCTGTTTTTGAAAGGCTGTAGGGTCCCATCTGTGCAGTCCCTTTCTCTGTAATTCAGACAACAGTTTGATCTAAACCTGGATCAAAGGATCCAGATCAATCCAAATGAGGATCCGTGTTTGCTCCCTGGAAGAGAAACAATGCCAGGGGTGGAAAGGGGAGAGTATCCTGCAAGAGGGATCTCCCAGGCTCAGCTGCCAGTGGCAGCCAAGCAAATTATAGTGATTAATTTGGGTTTACACCCTCTACAGCCAGCCAGTGCCATTCCTGAGGGATGCTCACCAGAGGTGGGAGCAGCACCAAACAGGGATCAGGGGATATTTTTTCACTGAACTCAATCCTGAGCCAAAACTCAATCCAGTGTGGAACCAGGGCTGCAGGGCACTGGGGTGAGGAGYTCAGACATGAATATCCCAGCTCAGCACTCATTGCCAGCAGTAATCCCCTGCCTTGGTGCTCCCAAGGTACAGACAATGCCAGCCACCGAGCAGGAGCAACACCTCGAAATCCAGCTTATAAATTTCTTACGGAGAGGAGGCTAAATTTAGTTTCAGCTGAACTTGCTCRGGGGTGTCAGCAAGACTCGGCCACAAATCCATGCCAGGCTGGCACAGGGATATGGGACAGCGGGAAGAGGCTCCCTGAGGAACACACCCAAAGGACAGCACAGAGCCAAGGTTGGAGGATTAAAGTGCAGGAAAAGTAATTCCTCAGTGAGCTTAGGGCCAAGGTTGGAGGCCATGAAGGCACAGCCTCGGGAAACACCACCCTCCTCTCTCAGAGCTCTCCCAGCTCTCCCAACCTCTGGAGAATGGAGCAGAGGAACGGGCAGAGGCTGCTGTGCCCATCCCCACATGCTCCTCACCCCACCAGGAGCCTGGGTTCATTCTTCACAGGATCCCACTCTCCCAGGGGACAGCAGGTGCAGGAGGTGACACCACACAACCTGGATTTTGCCTCAGGGCCCGAGCTAGATCAAATCCCAAAGTCCCCAGGGCTGCTCTGGCTCAGTATCACCAGAGCACAGACAAGGCTGGAGAGCAGCAGCCAGGCTGACAGGACACCAGTGACCAGAGACAAAAGCAAGCTCCATCCACGTACAGCCCCAGATCCCAGGGCATCCCAGTGTGACCTGCAGAGAGCAGGTAGGAGGGACAGAGGTGATTTCTCCTCCTCTCCACGGCTGGAAAAAGTTGCTGCGGCAGGTCCTGATCCAGCACTGATGATGGAATTGTAAATCCCAGCCAAGGCAGGGAGGCACAACCAAGGGGGCCAAAAAAACCAAAAAGGAAAAATACCACTGAGGCTCCCGCAAATTCCCATGGAGGAAGAGGCAAAGTGCCACAGAGACCCTGCTGGGRAGCAGGAGGTGACAGTCGGTGCCATCAGCTCTGCACTCCCTCCCTGTGCCCAGCAGCAGCCAAGGACACATTTAGCACCTTTCACACATTTGTCACGGCAAATATCCCGATTTCACAGCTTGTTGCTGGCTAATGGGAAGGTCCTTAACAGCCCCGGGATTATTCAGGCAGCRGAAACGATCACCCGAGGTCACCCGTGCCCTGCCAAGGTGGTGGTGTCACAGCCCCACAGGGATCTCAGCTTCCTCTGCAGCAAACAGTCAGAATGGGGTGGAAGGAACAAAGAGATGAGGTTAATTAGCTTGAAAGGGTAAATGATCACAGCAAGGCCTGCCAGACTCCATAGAATCATGGAATGGCTTGGCTGCAAGGGATCTTAAAGCTCATTTTGTGTTATCCCCCTTCCACCATCCCAGGGTGCTCCAAGCCCTGTCCAGCCTGGCCTTGGACACTGCCAGATCCAGGGGCAGCCACAGCTTCTCTGGGCACCCTGAGCATCCCCACCCTCACAGGGAGGAATTTCTGCCTGAGGTACCATAGTGACAGCCTCAGAGGCAGCCCTAGCCCAGCTGAGCATTCCCCATCTCCAGCCCAACACCGATGGATGCCGAGGGAACACGCTCCCACCTGCAATCCCACCTGCCCCAGCATCCCAGAGAACCAGCCCCACAAATCCAACCTTCAGGCAGGAAAAATCCAGCAGGGAAACACCTGCTGCTGTGGGAGCAGCACCTCCTGCTCCTCAACCACGGGACAAGGACCACTTCAGGGGCCAGGAGTGACAGYAGAGAAGGAAACCGCCGGATGTGTTCAATCATCTCCTTTTCTCGGGTGAATCAGAGCGGGAGCACTCGGCAGGGACAGAGCTGTGACGCTCCAAGTGCCTGGGAGATAAGTGCTCCCTTCCTTCCTGGAGTCATCAAACGCTGGGGCACAGCTGGCTGCTGCTCACCCCCGAGGGAAGGGCAACTGCAGAGCCACTGTGCAGCTCCAAACACAGCCATGGAACTGGAGAATCACAGGAAAATGGGAGGGGTGGGAAGGGACCTTGGAGCTCATCCCGTTCCASCCCCKTCCACTGAACTCCTCCAAGCCCTGTCCAACCTTGAACACTGCCAGGGATGGYRCTGGAGCCGTTGGGAGTTCAGAGCRGTGAGAYACAGCCACAATCTGCCACTGTGCCCAGAGAGGGTTAATTTGTCCTTCCTCCCCAAAAAACACTGAGTAGCGAGCAAAGGGGGAAACACAAGGATGGAGCCCATCCGGATCCCAAATCACCCCACACGCAGTCAGATGGACACGAGACACGGTTTGGAGCGTGGTCATCTGCTCGACAGCAATGACCAGGGCCCGAGGCCAGGCTGCTGCCCGGCACCACATCCACACAGACTGCTTAAATAACAGCAAATCTGTCCCAAATCCTTGGAGTGACCCTCAGCCGGCATCCCGGCTGTCTGAAGCAGGAACACCAGGAATCGCTTCTCCCGGGGGCAGGACCGGTGGGGAGAGCTGGGCTGAGCCTCAACACGTGGTGACACCCTGAGAAACCAAGGTGACATTGTACAAAACCCTGTGAGTTCAACACAGAAAATCATCCCACTCCAGGGAAAAGAGATCCTACAAAAACGCATGGACACAGAAAAAATCCTCAGGGCCCAACAGGAAGCAGGAAGACAYCGGAGCAGGCTCCAGCCACCCCTTGGTGCCATGGTCAGCAGCTCAGCCAGACCCCAGTGCCAGAACAAGGTGTTCCCAAAATCCCTGATGGTCTCATTCCATGTGGCACCAGCTGTGCCTGCTTCTCTCTGGACACTGTGGATACCCTGAGAGCCAGAGACATCCATGATGGAGACATCCAAGAGAGAGAAGTCTGAGATGGAAATGTTCATGATGGACATGTCCACTGTGGAGATGTCCGAGATGAAGATGTCCAAGATGAAGATGTMCAAGACAGAGATGTCCAAGATGGAGACACCCAGTGGACGGATCCTGCCTCCTGTTTGTGTCCCTGGGAATTTTACCACCTTATCCCGTTATTTTGAGCCATCTGCCTAAATGCCACGGACACRCCGGTGCTCCAACCAGATGCACCCTGCCCATGGGTTCCTGAGAACTGAGCTCATCCCACAGCTCATCCTGAAGCTGCGGGGCCAGCGTGGCATCCAGACCCCGCCCGCAGTGCCGCCGTCACCACCGTGGAATCCACCCCGCGCAACGAAGAAGGGATTAGTGGCAAACAGTGGCAAATCCGCCGGCCTGGCTGTGCTAAGAGCCTCTAATCCCGGCCCCACACAGCCTCCATGGAGGAGGAACCACGGAGCAATCCAGAATCAGCAGCACAGGAGGACATGGGCACTGCAGCTCTGGGAAGGGGAATGAGCCAGCACTGCCCATGGRTTACAGACCAAGGCAATACCAGCCCMGAGCTGYGCCACRGAAAYRAGATGGGTCTAGTTTATGGTGGAAYAACCACGAAGGAATTCGCTGGATAGCTCAGGGTGCTCTTCCATCCCAAACCTCACTGAACTGCACTAAGCAGCCTCCACTGGCCATGCCAGAGGGTGCCCAGGACATGCTGGGACCAGTACAGGATATAGCCTGGGAGCTCCCGCTGCAGAGCGGCCATCCAAGAAATGGGTCCCTGCAGGGCTTCCCTGCTCTGCTCTGGCCATGGAAAGCCTCAGGCTTGGCCTCCTGGTGCTCTCACCTGCCTGCACAGCAGCGGGGCCTCTCCATCTCTGCCATAAATCCCCTCCTTGGGAAGCTCCTGGCCCTGCCTCTTCCCTCAGGGAGGTACCTCCAGGTGGCTGCTGCATGTTCTTCACTCCCTTTCTCCTGCYCAACCCCGAAGCCCACCCCAGCAGTGGGGTCYCTCCCAGGTGGASCCCACCCTGAGCAGAGCAGCCAATYTCCCTTTCCAGGCCCCTGGAGYCCCRATCCCAGTGCCCATGTGCCCRGAGAGATCTGTCCCACCAATGGCTCCCAGGATGACAGATTCCCCGAGGCTCTCACTGGCTGCTTTCCTCATCCCTTGCTGAAGCAGATTCCAGGCTGGAGGAGCATCTGTCGGTGGCAGGAGCAGCTGGCACTGCCTGCGGGCAGCTCTGGCCCCGGGATCTGCAGGAAGCTGCCTCGGATTGTCCCTCAGATGCCGGCTCGTGCAAACCTCCCCGCGGTATGAGAGGGGCTGCAGCAGACCCCACAATCCCCTYATCTGCCAGTGCCATAATTCCATCCTGGGTAAATCCACGGCAGAGCAGAGCAGAGCCATTCCAGCACTTTTCCCTTTGGCAGACACTGGAGGAAGGGGCTGGAGTGAAACATCTCAGTGCAGGAACCCAGGGAAGAGGCAAAAACAACCTTGGGACCCCAACGGGATTCACCCAGCAATGCCTGGGAATTTGGCCTCCCCACAGCGGCCCCATTCCGCCCCAGCCACCAGGCAGGGATGAAGATCCCAGAGGATCCCTAGGCACAGGTTAATGGCAGAGGTGATGCCAGGCAGGGATGAGGATCCCAGAGGATCCCTAGGCACAGGTTAATGGCAGAGGTGATGCCAGGCAGGGATGAAGATCCCAGAGGATCCCTGGGCACAGGTTAATGGCAGAGGTGATGCCAGGCAGGGATGAAGATCCTAGAGGATCCCTGGGCACAGGTTAACGGCAGNCAGAGGATCCCTAGGCACAGGTTAATGGCAGAGGTGATGCCAGGCAGGGATGAAGATCCCAGAGGATCCCTGGGCACAGGTTACCGGCAGAGGGGACACCAGGCAGGGATGAGGATCCCAGAGGATCCCTGGGCACAGGTTACCGGCAGAGGGGACACCAGGCAGGACTGGTTCCAGCTCAGCAGAGCTGCTGCTCAAGCCCAGGCGCTGCTGACAGTGCAGGGCCGTACTGAGCCCACCAACACAGCCCTGCTGACCCAGCAGCAYGGCACAGATGCTCCCAGCTCTCCTCAGTGGAAAAGCTGTCCCTCTCAGCCAAAAAAAATCCAGGAGGGAAGAGCTGCAAGAGGCACCCTTGGGTGCAGAAGGCAGATTCATCCTCCCTCTTCTTGCATGAGGTTCTGAGGGAAGCCCTGGGAGAGGCTGGGCCTTCTGGCGGTCAGATGGGCACGAGGAGCAGGAGGAGGAGGAAAGGTGAAAATCCCCAAGGCAGGGTGAGCAAGAGCACCCACTGAAAGCCCCAACAGAGAGGCCTCACGGCCATGCACGAGGTCTGAGCACCCTCACACCTGAAAAAATCCAGATGGAAACACTCAGGGAATGATGATGATGATGATGAGGAGGAGGAAGAGGAGGAGGAGGAGGAGGGGAGTGGGAGGAAGGCACGGCCTGTCTGCATAGATCTGATCAGTGATACCCTCACACCTCTACATTGAAAAAGCATCGCAGGAGGCTCTGAGAAAGGCGCAGCAGCTCTGAGCGTGGCGGCCGGGCTCCACATCTTATCTCTGCATTTCCACATCTCCCCATCTGTGCATCTCCCCATCCCCACTCCCCTGGCCCCACTCACGCAGGGACAGACCCCAGGGTGYCACTGTCACCCTCCCAGCACCCCTACGCCAAGAGAGAAGCACCCACCAGTTATTTGCCGGTCAGCGCGGCACATCGGCGGCGGGAGCACGCAGGACACCCAGAGCCCTCGCTGCAGCCCTCTCATCCGAGGGGGATTAGGGCTGGGTTAGGGATTTAATCCCGCTGCCGGGGCTTTTCTGGGTCGGTGACATGGTTTGCGAGGCACTGATTAGTGCACGTCGTTAGCGCAGCAGGATAATTAACACAGGCTGTGCCACATGGAAGCAAGAGCTCCTGCGCCATCATCACGGCCACGGGGACCAGTCCCAGCCCCTGTGGGGTTTGGCTGGGACTTTGGGCAGCAGAGCAGCTGCCTGGGGTCACGGAGGGAAGCCCTGCCCTCAGGAAGCAAATCCAGGGGTTACAGACCGAGTTTTCTCGCTGCAGCGCTGGAATTAACCCTTGGGTGTATGGGGAGAACTCCTCCAGCCCCACTGGCTGCACTGGGGTGAACTGGGAGCAGCCCAGCAGGCTGCTGGCATGGAGGATGCCAGGTCCATCATCCTGTGCCATGAGCTTAGGGACCCCAAGGGACAGCTCCATACTGGGTATCAGCACAGGGACATGCCCAAAGGATGGACCAACAGCACTGCCCCGGCCCCATGGCTATCCCAGGGAGGTGACCCCAGGATGGTGACCCCAGGGAGGTGACCCCAGGGCAGTGACCCCAGGGTGGTCACCCCAGGGAGGCAATCCCAGGGAATCTGCTCCCTCCCAGCTTGAAGCAGTTTTCCAAGCAGACACGGACAAACACACGGGGTGTGTCCATGACCTACCCCAGGATAAACCCCCAGAGCTCACCCACCGGGCTGGAGGCTGTGCTGGGCAGCCTGAGGCCGCTCAGAGCAGGTGCTCAGCATCACCTGAGTTAACATGGAAACAGTTTTGGGAGGATCAGTTGGGCTCAGTGCTCCACAGGGGAGCTGGAGGCAGAGGAGAAAGCACAWTCTGTGCCCAGGCAGCTCATTCCAGCACGGGCACCCCGAGGGCTCCAAATTAACCAACCCCACCAGGCAGATATCCCTCGGAGYCCGCAGGAGCCCAGTGTGGCTGCAGGGAGAGGCCAGCAGCTCCTTGAGCCACCAGCATGTGGCACAGGGCCACCCCAGAGCTGCTGCTGAGATGGAGCACRGCCCTGGAGGGATCCACRGGGAGAAATCCTGCTGGGGCTGGAGGGAGCAGCCCCTGGGATGCCGGGGGTGTCCTGGAGAGGCCTGAACCAACAGCCTGCAGCCCKTTCCTGGAGGAAGGGCAGCACRTGGTGCTGTCCACCTCACTGTGGSTCCAGCTCTGTGTTTCAGAAGCTTGGAGGCCTTCCCAGCAGGTTTGGGGGATGGAGGGTGCTCTGTGCTGATGCCTCAGGTGCTGCTGCTGCTYCAGATGGGTTCATTCCCATGGGAAAGGGTTCATTGATGGGATGGGAAACCAGCCTGCCTGGAAGAGGGGGCTGKCAGCCCTGCAGGACAGGCTGGTGGSAGCCACTGGGGCCTCTCCAGGGCAGGTGAGCCCTTGGTTTTCCTGGGATTGCCTGCTCCAGGTGGTCCCTCCTCACCAAATCCCAATGGAACAGCATCCCCCACCCAGCACCACATCCCTGCTCCTCTCACCCTTCCTCAMCAGCCCAGCAGAGCCTTCCTCCAGCCCTGCCCCTCCAAAACCTCGAGCAAAAACAAACAAACCCAGGAACAACCTGAGCAAGCGCAAGCCCTGCCGCTCTCCACGCCGCCGTTCGTCCAGGAAGCACAAAGCTCCGCCGTAGCATCCCCATTCCCATTAAAACCCTATTTCCATCACCACCCACAACCCCACRAGCATTTCCCGACGCCCAGCCCAGCTTCCTCAGCACATCCACACTCCCTCCTGCCTGCTGGCTCCTGCTCAACGGGGAGACAGAGCTTTCCCCGCTTCTCGGATGAGTCTACACAACTCAGTGCTCTGCTCCGGATCCTCCGGGTCTCTGTTATCCCGCTAATTTGTTGCTTTTTATTTTGACAGCCCTCCCACTCCTCCCCCCTGGCAGATTGTGCCTCGGCTCTCTGTGTCTGCTGCCCAGCCCTGCTGACACAGGGCTCCTCCATCCCGGGAGCCTGGRCTCCCTGGAGCAGAGCCAACAGGAGGCTCACAGAGCTCCAAGCCCTGCCACAGCCAGAGCTGCACGTCTGAAATCCTCACCTGTGACACAACAATCCTGCTCTGCTCTGCCCAAAGCTCTCCCCAGCAGCACCTGCCCAGGTGATGCTCCCAACCTCTGTGGAGAAGTGCCCGGCAGGGGCCATGGCAGCACCCAGAGAACAGAGGAAGGTCACCTTCGCAGCAAGGCTCTGGCTTTCCAGCTCTCTTTATTTATTTCCTGTGCTTGCTGCGCTCCCCGCGGCTCCAGGGCCATTTACATAATCGGATCAGAGGCGGCTGCACAGGAACTCGCTGGCCCTGGAGCTCCCAACCTATCCCTTCCCTGGAGCACCTATCCTTTCCCTGGAGCAC
>NW_026623901.1:257568-258209 GCF_030028575.1 Malurus melanocephalus | reverse complement strand
TGCACTCCCAGCCCCTGCACCAGACCTCACAGATCCATGCCCCMTTCCCTGGAGCAGATCCATGAAGTTTGGTGCTGCAGCTGGAGCAGAGCACGGACACGGAGCATCCCTGTGCCAGCACCAGCCCAGGGCTGCAGGTTGGAATCTCTCTGGAAAAAGCCTGGCAAGGATGGCTGAATTTCTCCTGCAAGGAYCCCCCAGCCTGGCAAAAGCACCTTGTGCTCCCATGGGATGTGTGCTCAGGATGGAGCAAGGTGCATGTTCACCAGCAAACTCCACGTGCTCCCTTGGAGCAACRGCTCACGTTCAATACAGAAGATTTTGGGAACTTGGCATTGCACAGAGCTCCCCCCACCCTGCCACGAGAGGCTCCTGGCAGCTTCAGAAGGCATCAGCTAAAAGGAGAAATCAAGTCACGGAAAGGGATCCATGCTGGAAAAGGTGGGAGCASCAGTCCCCACGCGGAGGGGTCAGGCTGGTCCCCCTCCCTCCTGGTCCCCCCCACTGCTTGCCCTTCTAAYCCAGTCCCTCAAAGTGTCCCCTGCCCACAGCTCCATCACCTCTTCCCTAAACAACAGGCTCAGCAGGGATCTGGGAGAGCCACAACCTCTCTCCCAGAGCTGCTCCCATCCTGCACCTTC
>NW_026623901.1:229965-257058 GCF_030028575.1 Malurus melanocephalus | reverse complement strand
GCCTTTCCCCCAGGCATCTCCAAGGATGCTGCTGGACACAGTGCCACAGCATCCACGTGAGAACGTGCCCTGCCACCCCCCTGGCCCCTCTTACCTGCCTGGAATTTCAGACAAGCCCTGTTCCTGCTGTTTTATTCCGGCATGGCAGTTTTTGTGGAATTCCCCACCCTCCCGATAGCCTCGCTCAAGCTTTTATCACGTCGCAACCAGCACAACCTCCTCCTTCTCCTCCTCTTCCTCCTCCTCCTCCTCTCTGGGCTGGACACAGCTAATATTGCTCTACTCATCCCTTCCCAAAGGCTGTCGGAGAAAGCCTCTCCCTGACAATTCCCTGCCCACATCCCATTGCTGTTCTGCCTCCTGACAGCAAACCAAGGGGCAGCTGGCACCTCCCACCATGCTGCCAACCCCATTCCCAAAACTCAAAACAAACTCTCCGTGGGGAGAGTGCTGCACAAGCACCCCAAACTGCTCGGAAATACAAGAGACCAACTCAGGAAGCCCTTTCCCCCTGTGGTTACAGAATCCTAGGAGTGGGAATGGGAAGGATGCTGCGACCATGGAGCTCCGAGTGCCCTCCAGCTCCTGCTGGGAATTACTGTTATTTTTTAATGCCCACATCAAACACCACCCGACCTCCTCGTGCTCAGGGCTGGGACAGCACAGCGACAGCGCTGCTCCATTCACAATTCCCTGAGCTCTGCCTTCATACATTATTCCAGCTCGGGGAAGCTTTGGGATTTTTTTTTAATTCCCTTTAAATATTTTATTCAGTTTTGCTCTCTGTCAGAGCTCCCTGGGGTAAAGCAGGCTCCCCAGGCAGGGCTGCGATGGAGGCAGAGCCACACTCCAAACACGAGCCATCTCCAAAAAAGAACCATGAGGCTGCACAAGGCAGGACCTGACCTCCRACAACCCGGCACGGCTGGCACGAGACCCCGAGGGGGTGAAATGGTTAAATCCTGCAGCCGTGTGGAACACAAGCAGCTTCATGGAAGCACTGAGGATCTGAGGGATGCAGTATGTGGGGCACAGAAGTGCTGCTCTGGTCAGAATTTCCCCCATGGAGAAGCAGAAAGCCCCTCAGCATTCCCAACATCCACACTGCCACTGTTACAGAAATGCCCTGTCCAAGGGAGCGGGCTGCAAGGATGGAGCAGAGCTGTGTCTCGGCACGGTCCACATCTCTGCCCTCTTCCCATCTGCACCTTCCCAACTTCCCATCCCCTCAGCGCCGTGCCGTAACACGAGCCAAGCCACGGGGAGCAAGCAGGGAGGGCAGGACGGAGGAGGAAGAGGAGGAGGAAGAGGAAGGGGGGAGGAGAGGCAGCACTCACGTTGATCATAGCATTGGAGGTGATGCGGAAGAGCGTGGCGCGCTCATTCACTGCCTTGATCTTCTCTCCGCTGTCGGCCGGCAGGCGCAGGTTCTCCAGCTCGCTGAGCGAGCGCTGCAGGGCCGCGCCGTGCTTGGCGATCAGCTCGTTGCAGGTGCTCAGGTCCTCCAGCTTACTSGACAGGGTCTTCAGGGGGCCGTGCAGCTCGCTCTTGTCGGACTGCGAGGCGGGCTCCTCGTCACCCGAGTCATCTGCCAAGGAGGGATGGAGAGAACAGCGTTTCCATGGTTACCCCGGACCCGGCAGCGCCTCCTCCCAGCGCCGGGCTGGGGGTCGCGGYCACCACGGTGGGGGTGGCACCCTGAGCCCTGAGTGGCACTCCTGGGGCTGTCACCGAGATCCGGTGAGGGGGTGGGAGGTGTGGCAGAACAGGGGGTGTCACGCACCCAACCTGCACTTGCTGGGCACACCGGAGTGGATCCACCCTGCTCTGGGGGCTCTGGGAGCTCTGCTCGGGGCGGGGTGAACAGCTTCACCCGAGGGAAAGGTCACTGAGACACCGAGAAAAGTAACGCTGCTACCCAAAACCATCTTYAGAAAGGAAACTCCACGGTCAGCACCTCAGCTACAGCAAAAATTCCTGTGACTCCAGAACACTTAAAACCAGGAAATTAACCCCAAACCACTCAGAGAGGGTAACACAGCATTTCTGATCACCCCACTGCTCCCCCAGGGAGGAGGTGAGTGGCACCAAGAGGCAGCAGCACCCACAGCAAATACAAAGAGAGAGAAGCAGGTCCTGGGTGGGAGCTGTGCCCCATCCTTATGCTCAGAACTTCAGCCAAGGGTTTTCCAGGAGCTCCCAAAACCCACTGAGGCAGCAGAGCAGAAAGGTGCTCCTTCATCCCCCACTCTCCATCATCTGGATTTCAGAGAGATGGGCACCAGCAGAACCTGGCTGCAGCTTCTCTGCCAGGGCTGGGGGAGTCAGAGCAGGGTGAGAACATCCTCCAAAGGATCCAGGCACAGAGCTCAGGGRTGGCTCTGGTGTAACAGRGGGGCAGCRCATTCCCACTCTGGGCTGCGAGAAAAGGAGGAAACCCGTGATTCCCTGGCAGGTGGGTGTTTGGCTGCTATTCCTGGCTCATTGATAGGAGCTGGAAATGCTGTGGGGACCCAGAGAGCTGCTCAGGCACTGAATCCACAGCTCAGGAAAGCAGAGGAGGAGCACCCTTTGATTGCTGTGCTCCAAAGGCAGGGATGTGGATAAATGAGACAGGATCACCAACCCGGAGCAGCAGCAGGAGCAGAGCAGGGCACGGTGCCACACCAGGGCCTGTGGTGAGCCCACCCAGAGAGGATGTGAGGGGACAGGGGCACAGCTCAGGGACAGGGCTGATCCTCCAGACCAGGACCAATCCCACTGCCCAAGGACAACGGGGAAAAATCTAAGGGAAACGGGGCACAGAGCTAACTGCAATGAAACACCAGGGCAGCACCTCCCTGCTGTCACAGTTYGGTCCCTCTGCAACCCAACTGAACACCACGAGCAGCAGCTGGTGGAGCCAGCAGAGGAAGTGGCYACCAAGGACAATCAGAGCAGCCACAGGAAGCCAGATGAGAGCTCCCCAGGGAAGGGCAGCTACCAGCTGAGCTGCTGGGGAGCTGCTGAGCCTGCACAGGGGACAGGACCAGAGGTTTGAAATACAGCCGGCATCAGCAAATTCTCCAGCACAGGTGGCAGGGGAAGGGAACAGGAACGGGCAGGATTCCAAGGGCTCCATCCCAGGAGGATGCASAGAGGCACCACAGTGATGGCACAGGCTCACCTCAGGCACCACACGGACCAGCCCCGAAAGATCCGAAGAAATCCAAGAAAACCGAAGCCACTCTTCYACCAGCACAGAAAATAACCCAAACCTCCTCCAAGTCCAGTTTCTGCTACAAAAGTTTCAGGTATTCCCATGGTGCCTTCCACACTGAGGCACACAGAGGTCTCCAGCAGCTTGGGCACGTTCCCTGGGCTCTGGATGTTGTCCCTGTACCTGTCATGTGCCAGTGCTTCCACGGGCAGAGCATTCCATCCCCGGGCATGGGGGGAGGGACACAGGGCTGCTCCTGCTGCTCTAAGCTGTGTCCCTGGCACTTTCCAGGGCCTCTCTGGCCTCTTTCTCCATCTCTCTCTCCAGGTGAAATCTGTACTCATCCCACCAGCATGCCCTCCCAGGCTATGCCTGCTGCCCAAGCTCCAGAGGGCAGGAACCTCTTTCCACAGCACTGGGATCTGATCACTAACGAGGCTGGCTTTAACAGCCAATTTATAATAAATTCCCACGTTTTATAAAGCTCTCAGGAACAGAAGCCAACCCCGCTGTTTCAGCTGTCACTGACAACAAGAGCCTGAACATGGCAAAACCCACCTCTGAGGGATTCAAGGGGAGAATCCGAATTTCCTCATTTTCTGTTTGCAGACATCAAACACAATTCACAAAGACAATTTTATCTGCTTACAAGGGCTGCAAAAGTTGTGCCAAGCAGGAGGATTGGTTCCTCTGCCCATCCCCATGCAGCATTAAACCCCCACATCCCTCCCTCTCATTTTTTCCCCCTCCTGCCTTACACAAAATGCTGCCCCAAAGTCCAGGCTCCCATGGGCTCTGGGGTTTCCAGAGCACAGCCTGGATCACCCTGTAATCCCAAATCACAGCCTGGGGATTTTTCACAGAATCACAGAATGCCCTGAGCTGGGAAGAAGTCACAAGGATCACCCAGACCCCCAACAATCCCCCCTGTGCATCCCTGGCARTGCTGYCCAAACGCTCCTGGAGCTSTGGCAGCCTYGGGGCCGGGACCATTCCCTGSRGARCTGCTCCAGTGTCACCACAGGGATGGCAGAGCACGGACAGGGCCGGGCTCTGCATTTTGCCAGGACATTATTTCCTGCCCATTGATTGAGGCTGTGGGAACAATCCCTGCCCGAGTGCTCAGCTTGAGGCAGAAACACAGAGTGGCCCAATTTTTTATCGCTGTGCAGAATTATATAAACGCCTCAAAGCCCAGGAAAAGGGGAAGGAACCAGGGTCAGCCCAGCGATGCTGCTCATTACAGCTGAGTTGGCTGAGCTGAGCATCCCTCAGCACTTCCCACTGTCCCAAAGCTGCTGCTGTGGGATGCTGGAGTGCTGGCAGGGTGGGCAGGAGGATCCCACCTCTCTCCTCCAGCCTGGGCAACTGGAATCAYAGAATTATGGRATGGTTTGGGTTGGAAGGGACATTAAAGCTCATCTCATTCCACCCCCATGCCATGGGCAGGGACACCTTCCCCTAGAGCAGGAGCCAATTCACAACAGAAATATATTTATAGATATAATAATACATACAATTAATTCTATAATATATGTAAGAAAATAACTCAATGTAATTTACTGCAATTATCTCAAATCAAAGCATGGGRAAAAGAAAATCCAATGTCACAGCTACAATCAAATAAATCAGAGCTGGTTAAAGCAGAAATGATCAGGCAGAGCACCCCAAGCTCCTCACTGCCATCCCCCAGTGGAGAGCATTGACACCTGCTCTGAAGATGTTTCCATCCTTCTCCTGGGAGCTCAAAAGGGACAGAAACACAAATTCCTTCTTCCCTGAGCAAGCAGCAGCCTGTCAACTCTGCAGCAGATGCATTTGGAGCCCAGGAACCCCTGGCTCCCCCAGGCCAYCCCCAGTAGCTCTCCAGCTGCTTTCCAGGGACCAGCAGGACAAAGGGCCCCAGCAATGCTGTGACACAGCACAGGACAGGGCTCTGACAGCCCCTCCTTCCCCCACCAGGGGTGGTCCCAAGGGAAGCTGCTTTGAATCCCAGGATTTAGGTGGGAAAATACCTTCAATACCATCAAGTCCAACCAATTTGACCAACCAATTCCTACAGTTCCAGCTGAAGATGGTCTTRAAGGGCTGGAGGAGAGAGCAGCAGAAATATTTATCCTGTTGCTGAGGATGAAGGATTCACTCATCCAGAAAGGGGGAAGAGCAACAAGGCTCTGCCTGGAGGTCTTTGGTYGGAGCCTGGCCGAACACAGCTTTAGGGATCTTGCCCTTCCTCCAGCTTTTCTATCAGACAGGGGAAAAACATTGATTTGGCTTTGCTAAGGTGGGGAAACACCCTGAAGGTCAGGAAACACCCACAGAGAGTCTATCCAGGAGTGCTCATCCGAGGATGSACCACTGGGGATTGGCAGAAGCAAAAGTGCAACGGGCCCAGCGAGGTCACATCACTGGGACTTCAACCCCCATGAGGGGATCCTAACTGCACCCACTCAGGGTCACAGAACCTCTGGGAAGCTGCAAAAACACAGATTCCTAAAAGCTTGGGAGRATTTAGGAGAGGGAAGAGGAAGATGATGAAGGACACCCAGCAGAGTCTGACTGGAACATTTCCCAGCACAGGGAGTGTGTCCCAACCCMGGGAGTTTTAGGGATGGCTTTSAAGGGGGGTCCAAACATGCAGGGAATGAGGAGGAACCAGAACAGGGAAGTGAGGACTGGCTSAGGTGGAGGATGCTCCAGRGCTGGARCAWGTCCAGGGCAGGGAACRGAGCTGGGGAAGGGTCTGGAGCCCCAGGAGCGGCTGAGGGAGCTGGGAAAGGGGCTCAGCCTGGAGCAAAGGAGGCTCCGGGGGGACCTTGTGGCTCTGCACAACTCCCTGACAGGAGGGGACAGCCGGGGGGGTCGGGCTCTGCTCCAGGGAACAGGGACAGGAGGAGAGGGAACGGCCTCAGGCTGGGCCAGGACAGGGGCAGGGGGGATACTGGGGAAATTTCTCATGGAAAGAGTGGTCAGGCCTGGATTGACCCTGGATTCCCATCCCTGGAGGGTTTAACAGCCCTGTGGTGGCACTTGGGGACAAGGGTCAGTGGTGGCCCTAGCAATGCTGGACAGTGGCTGCACTCAATGCTCTAAGAGGACTTTTCCATTTCCAACCTTAAAATTCTGAGATTCTATTCCAGTGCTCTCCTGATCTTTGGATGCTGTCCTTGCTCCTTTCCCCCAGTCTGGCCCTTCTGGATCCRCAGCTCCCAGCAGCTCCTCGATCCCATTAAAACTCAAACCAACAGCTGGGCTGGGATCGGGATCTGGACCATGCCTGGGAGCCCTGCAGGAGCTGGGAAGGCCTCCCTGCCCCTCCACACAGGGCAGACTCTCCAAGGACACAGGGAGTGCTTTAATCCCGGTTTCCAGCCCCCAGCACACCCTGTTCCTGCGGAGGGAAGGGCTCAGGGATGGATCCCCTTTTCCCATGCAGGACAACAGCTCTGCTCCCACTGCCCTCATCCCTCCTGCTGCTCCAGSCCTGCCATCTGCTCTCCATGGAATAAAGATCCTCCCCAAAGCACCAAGCCCTTCTGGGGGTGTGCCAGGGGGACTCCAGCCCCGTGCCGGGATGCAGGTGGCCCTGGATCCTCTCGGGAAGCAGCACATCCCCGGCTCAGGAGCTTCACCCCAGCTCACCCCGCTGCTCCTGCTCGGCACAAGCCGTGCTGGGAATGAAAGGCAGACATTCAGCAGGAATTCCTGTCGCTCTTCCCCAGGGAACAAAGGCTCCTCGAGAAAACAAACATGAAAGGCTGGCAGGAGAAATCACACAACAAATTGCCAGGTTCCTCTGGCTCCTGTGCCGTGGATGAGGCAGCCCAGCCTTCACAGAATCCTCCCAAGGATTCCTGCATTCCCAGAGTATCCAGGACATCTCCCCGTGCCCACCATGGGCCATTCATGATTGAATCCATCCCCCTTTGCCCTGGCCTTGTGCAGGGCTTGGTGCCAACCCCTCCAGGASCCCAGGCCGGAGTGGTGGATTTGGGCTGAGCAGGGTGTGAGGGGCTTTGACAACCCAACCCCAAATCCACCCCTCTTCCCTGTGCCATGAGACAAGCGTGGCACAGCAGGGCTGGCCCCGGGCACTGCAGTAACCCACATAACACCCTCCTCCTCCTTCTCCTCCTCCTCCCTTTCCTCCTCCTCCCCCCCTGCTCCGGGAAGGTTCCACAAATGCAGCTGCTGCCGCTTCCTGCTCTTCCCGTTCTGCTCGGGTAACATCTGCAAGCACGGGCTCAAATCCCAGAGACTCAAACCGCAGCACCTTCCCAGCAATCCCCTCTCCAGGAACATTCCTGGCTCCTGTTTTACCCCTCCAGCCCCAAACCCAAGYGCTCCCCAAGCTGAGCCCCTCCTGCTGGGTTTGGGCTCGGGACGGGCTCTGGTGCTGCGGGGCGGGTTTGGTTTGTAGGGCACGGGCACGCAGCGTTGCTATAGGAACAGGCAGCCTCACCGTAAGCCGGGGAGATTATTTTTGGAGCTGTGATGCAATTTAATCTATGGAAAATGGATCGGCAGCCATCGGCCATAAGCCTCCTCGGGCTTGTTTCTCAGTCCTGGAGAGCACAAACCCCAGTGCCTGGAGCCCGCAGGCACAGCTCCCTGCCCACCCCCTTTTTCCATCTTGAAACCTTCCCTCCCTTAAATGCTTCCCATTGCCGGCAGTTTCTGCAGAGCTGGTGGGAAAGCTGCTGGTTGCACACATAAGAAGGGAACATCCCTGTGCTGGGGACATGCTGGGACCATGCACTGCAGCCCATGGGGATCCCAGGGACGTGGGTTTCCCACCTCAAAACCATTAGAGAGCAACCCCACGAAGCTGCTGCTCAGCGCTGGGCTGCTCCAGTGCTGCCCCTGGATGAGCAGAGCTGAGAAGAGCCTTTCCAGGAGGAGGCAAAAGGACTGAAGGGTTCAGCATTCCATCTTTTATTCCAAAATTCCCAAAATGCCTCCAGAGTGGGGTTGTGATGTCTCCAGCCCTGAGTGCCACAGTTCCCCAGCCCCATGGCTGGGATGGGTAGTGCATCCCTGCTTATCTTCCTCTCCAAGTCCAGCACAGCTCTCTTCTTTCTCCATCCCTCACCTTCCTTCTCCTCCCTGAGGGTGGAAACCTTTCCCTTCCCAAATATCCCCATTTCCAGAAACATCACCTTGAATCATCACCTTCCTGGGTCACGTGGAATGCCTCCCCAATCCTCCTGCAAGCCTGAGCCACTCTCCCACCACCCATGAGAGCATCTGGAGCATCCCCAAGGCAGGGCTGGCGCTGCACTGGCAATCAAACCCAGCTTTCTGCTGGAGGCAGCTGGAATGAACCCACAGGGGGCTGGAATTGTGGGATCAGTACCACAGGAGGGGCTGGAATTGAGGGATCGGTACCGCAGGAGGGGCTGGAATTGAGGGATCGGTACCGCAGGAAGGGCTGGAATTGTGGGATCAGTACTACAGAAGGGGCTGGAATTGTGGGATCAGTACTACAGAAGGGGCTGGAATTGTGGGATCGGTACCACAGGAGTGAAGCGGAGCAGGAGCAGAGATCCCTCCCTGAGTGCTGCCCATGGGGAAAGCTGAGATGGAATAGAAAGAATGACTTTATCTCAAACACAATAGCAGGGTTACCCCAAAGCCACCAGAGGTCACAGCAGTGACAGTGGGGCCTCTCAGCTGTTTTCCCTGTTGGGACCTGCACATCCTGACAGCACCCAAGTCCCCAGCCCGGGGTGTTCCCAATCCCGGGAACACGCTGCTRTCAGGTGCCTGATGGTCCCACCACCAGCACAGCACGGATTGTGCCTACATTCCAACTTCCACCTCCCTGTGCGCCTTTCTCCTGCCTTTCCCCACACCTGTCTGGGAGTTTTGGATCTGAAAACTATCCCACTGACCARGGAAAAGCCTTTTTTCCTCCCGCAGACAGAGTGGAGGATGTCCATGAGGATCAGCCAGCACCAAATCCCACAGCCATCCTGGCCAAAACTCCAAACTCTCTCTTGTCACAGTAAATCCACGGAAACCAATCCCACCTCCTTTCAAGATTCTCTGTTTATCCCAACACCAGCCAAGGGTATGATTCAGAATCACCAGCCCTTCCCGTATGGAATTATCCGGATCTCTGGGATACGCCGCTCGCCCGTCATTCCCGAAGCAGAGCAATTTCCACCCCGGCACTGGCAGACACAGCTGCTTTCATCACTTTTAATCGCTATGAATATTAAATGGGAGCAGGGATCTATATTTAATAGCCTGGCCCGGCTGCCAGGAGATGGATGAGGTTGATAGCAGCTGCAGATGCAGGAACAGGCAGAATTTTGGTGGTTAGAAAGAATTACGCTGAGAATTAATCATCGAAATAGTAGAGAAAATAATCATTCATAAATCATCSCAAATCCGGGCGATCGCTCAGCAATTACCACCAACCTGGCAGGGCTGCTGCTTCCCCCTGCTAATGCAAAGGGAAAGCTGCTCAGGCAAATGGAAGCCTAAAAATAGGGAAAATTGGCTGCTTGTGACAAGCTGGGACATTTCCTGAAGTCATATTGCGTGGGGGCAGTGGGGGAGTCCAGGTGGTGATGGGGGCTCCACAGAGCAGATCCCGAGCTCAAAGGCCAAGGTGCTCAACTGGAGAGGAGAAGGACCCAGAGAAAGCTCAGAGCTCCTTGCAGGGCCTAAAGGGGCTCCAGGAGAGCTGGAGAGGGACTGGGGACAAGGGATGGAGGGACAGGACACAGGGAATGGCTTCCCAGTGCCAGAGGGCAGGGATGGATGGGATATTGGGAAGGAATTGTTCCCTGGGAGTGGGGAGGCCCTGGCACAGGGTGCCCAGAGMAGCTGTGGCTGCCCCTGGATCCCTGGCAGTGCTCAAGGCCAGGCTGGACATTGGGGCTGGGAGCAGCCTGGGACAGTGGAAGGTGTGCCTCCTCATGGCAGGGGTTGGCACAGGATGGGATTTTAGGTCCCTTCTCACCCAACCATTCCAGGTTTCTGGGATTTGGTTGCATTGGTGACCCTACAGGAGGCTGCATCTCCTGCCAGCCTMCTCCAAATGACATTAATCCCATTCCATCCCAGGGCCACCCAGGAACCCTAGGATCAGGGATTTCTTCCAGCACAAGTTTTCTTCCCCTTAAGGCTCTCAGAAACATGGAATGCACCGCAGGAATGGATTCTGATGTTGTCCCTTTCTTATAAAATCCATATTAAAACACAGCCTGAACACAGACTGAACATCCCACTCCTTTAATGCATATAAAGAACTTCTTTTTCTAGGAAGAAACACAGTGGGAAAGCACAAAGCATCTCCATTTCCATGTCTGCAGCATTCCCAGCCCGGCAATCGAACATTTTATTGCTGCAATTAGAAAATGATGATGTTCCTGGTCAATAATCGGGTCTGGCCTGCAGTCACACACYTTCCAGCACAAACGGGATTTTCCAACACCCAAACTCCAAAATGAGCCCAAGAATTTGAAATTCAGGCTACAGAGTCACACAGGTTGAGCTCCAAACACACCAAAAGCAGGGTAAGCTCTAAACAGGATGAGCACTCTGGAGAAATGGAGATGAAATGCAGGATGTGATCAATCCAAGATTCCACACGGCATCCATGGGGAGACCCAACCCAACAGGGAGCCACTGGCCATGGCTATTTATAAATCCATAAAAATTCCACTGGAACTTTTAAAAGTGAGCTAAAAAAGCAGATGAATTCAGGGTTACAGGAACAGAGAAATCCAATCTGAGACATGAGGTAATTTCTGATAAATCCTCACCAACCCCTGGATGGTTTGGGATCCTGCACTGCCAGCATGGGCACCAGGAAAGGACAGCCCTGATGGCACCGGGGCTGGGAAACACATCCCAAAAGGACAGAGTGACTGAAGGACAGGGTTGGGAAGAAGTGGGTGAAAATCAACTGGAGACACCCTGACAGTCCACAGGGAACAACTCGGGAAGCAAAGCTGGGAAATGGAGCAGTTACGGAGGAGCAGCTGTGTCACATGGAGTGTCCCAGTGTCCCCGTGTGCAGGAGAGCCCTGGAGGGGCTGGAGCGAATCCAGGACAGGGAATGGAGCTGGGGAAGGGTCTGGAGCCCCAGGAGCGGCTGAGGGAGCTGGGAAAGGGGCTCAGCCTGGAGCAAAGGAGGCTCCGGGGGRACCTTGTGGCTCTGCACAACTCCCTGACAGGAGGGGACAGCYGGGGGGGTCGGGCTCTGCTCCAGGGAACAGGGACAGGAGGAGAGGGAACGGCCTCAGGCTGRGMCAGGRGAGGGRCAGGGGGRATACTGGRAAAATTCCTCATKGAAAGRGTGGTCCARGGCTGGATCCCCATTCCTGGAGGAYTGARCAGCCTCGTGGAGGTGGCACTTGGGGACATGGGGCACTGGTGGCCTCGGCAGTGCTGGGGGATGGTTGCACTCGATGCTCTCAGGGGACTTTTCCAACACAAAAACCATTCTGTGATCCTATAAATACATATTGTATATATATATATATATATATATATATATGGATGGATGTGGGCTGAAACACAGGCAGCCATCAGTGCTGCTTCCACAAATCTTTCCAGTGGATTTCTTCACCATCTTTCCAAAACTCTTCTCAGCAGGAGTCAGCAGAGCTTTTCAAGATGCCACTTTGCCAGCTTTTGGAGGAGGTGGAGGCTTGGTGGCTGGCTTTTTGCGCTGCTTTTTGCCTACTTTTGAGTACTCTGCTCCCTACTTCCAATGGGATAAGGGGATGGGAAGCCCTAGGGAGAAGTGTGGATCCAGTCCTAAAATCTGAACAGGAATCTCACATATTGAGGGGCAGAGTTGGCAGGCAAAAAGAGAGAAAATGAGTTCAAAAAATGAGCCCAGCTGATGGTTTTGTCGGAACACTGGAGAGTCACAGTGAGTCCTRCTGGACATGGCCAAGTGTCCCTCCTGTCCCCTGTGGTCACTGGTGAATGGCAATGAGCAAAGCCACGGAGGGGAAGGTGTGATTACAGGGAGAGAACAGCTCATTAGCAGATAATTGGGGGCTCAGCAGCACAGCTCACTGCCAGGAAAGAAAATAAAAAAATTCAAAATAATGGCTTGGTAAAAATAGAGGCTTTTTCATGCTTCAGCTTGGAACAGCAGCAACACAAGTGCTCAACTCCAGGAGCAGCTCTGGGTGCAAAGCTGGGGTCAGGGACAGGGATTGCCTCTTGACACACCCGGAAAATGCTTCCCTGCAGGAATCCCGGTGAGAAATGCCCACACTGGCCCCACTGGCAGGAGGCAAACATTCAACCTCAGTGCCTCCAGCATCACCTTCAGCTCCTCATTTCCTCTGCAAGCCCAGGAAGTGTCCAGGGATCCCAGCAGCTCCTTGCAGGGCCYAAAGGGGCTCCAGGAGAGCTGGAGAGGGACTGGGGACAAGGGATGGAGGGACAGGACACAGGGAATGGCTTCCCAGTGCCAGAGGGCAGGGATGGATGGGATATTGGGAAGGAATTGTTCCCTGGGAGGGTGGGSAGGCCCTGGCACAGGGTGCCCAGAGAAGCTGTGGCTGCCCCTGGATCCCTGGCAGTGCCCAAGGCCAGGCTGGACATTGGGGCTKGGAGCAGCCTGGGACAGTGGGAGGTGTCCCTGCCCATGGCAGGGGTGGCACTGGATGRGCTTKAAGGTCCCTTCCACTCAACCATTCCATGACTCCAGGAGCTGTCTGGCGTGGTGACCTTGCAGAAGGCACCACCGCTCCCAGATCCCGCACGGTCAGCCTGGAGATCCCGTTACCCCTCCAGCAGGCCCTCCCACACTGCCTGTGGAAGCACTTCTCATCCCTGGAGAGATTCCTATCAGTAGGACAGAGGCAGAAAATTCCAGTCCCTTTCCGAGCTTTCAGGCTCTGCAGGATCCACATCCTGCTGTACATCTCCCACCTGCCCTTGGCCAAACCACCCTGCTCTCCTTCTTCCATGTCCCCAAATTCACACCCAACYCAGACATCCCAGCAGGGAGCACTCGCTCTGTCTGCAGCTCCAGGAATATCTCCAAGTGAATATTTAGTTCCAGGGACACAAATGGCATCATCAATAATTCAACCTCTTGCTCTTGTCCGAAGCATGTGAGAAAATGTACAAAACTTGTAAATGAATTGTTTCTGTTCRTTTTGTCACCGAATCCGGCAGTATCCGGTGATTATGATGGATCTGCATCACTCCCCCACGCTGAAACAAAGCAGCTGCCACAGTCTGGTGACACCATGAGCTTGGGGACAAGAAGTCCCCATGTCCCTGAAGGGCTGACAGACAGGAGCAGGCACTGGGCTGGGCACAAGCAGCTTCCTTAGCCGGGCACAAGCCCAGAGAAGGGCAGAAATAACTAAAATTTGAATATTTTGTCGGAAATTTGTTTTTCTTCAGAGCAGAAACTCACAGAAGTGAGCGCTGTGACAGCTCAGGGGGGACACCCTGTTCTTCCTCAAACAACAGCAAAGCCTGGCACACTGCCACTGAAACCTGGCCAGTCTTTAATGTCTCCTCCTGCATCCCCAAACATCCATTTTTAATGATGCTTCACCATTTTCCAGCCCCAGATCCATCTCCGATGTCAGCGGGGTGAGGAGGGGAGCTCACAGACAGGGCTGGCCTCTCCTCCTGCTGTCCACTGGGGAAAGGAACGGCCCTGGAGAGGCACCTCAGTTCCCATCCCTCAGGGTATCCACCTCATCCTTGGGGTACCCAGAACCACTCCCAGGGGTTTCAGCACAACTAATCTGGCCCAGGATTTGGTTATTTCCCATTTTTCACCAGGAGCTCCTTTTTGTTCTGCAAGTCYCCCATCAGCAGGGAAGGCACATCCTGCCCCAGGCCTCCTCACACTCAGGGAATGTGGTGGGAGATGTGCAGAGGACACTCCCACGTTGCTGTCAGCTCTCTCCTGGCTCACCAACCCTGCTAACAAGAAGGAGATGACAAG
This sequence comes from Malurus melanocephalus, assembly GCF_030028575.1. Taxonomy (NCBI): domain Eukaryota; kingdom Metazoa; phylum Chordata; class Aves; order Passeriformes; family Maluridae; genus Malurus; species Malurus melanocephalus. Next base: position 242,908 of record NW_026623901.1, on the reverse strand, counting down.
GGCCCTCGTTCCCAGGGAGGCAGGGAAGGGACACGGCTGTGCTGGCCCTGTCCCTGTCACACCCACGGCCGTGCGGGGTCACGTGGGAACAGCAGAGCCCGGCAGCAGCAGGGATGGTGTGCTGGGAATGGGCAGCCCATCCCAAAACCACTGCTGTGCCACCCACAGCAGCTCTGAGAGGGCCCCTGAGCCTCCCTTCACCCAAACCCACACCTAATGTGTGCCATGCCTTGGGATCAGGGCTCTGCACATCCCTGCAGGCCCCGAGCTCAGCTGACCCCAGGCTCTGGAGACCCATCCCAGCCCAGCTGCAGTGCGGCCACAGAGCTGGAGACAGGTCCTGATGGGCACTGAAACCCTCCCGAGCTGCCAGGGCTCAGCTTACCCGGGGTAAGAGGATCCGGGGTGTCAGCTATCCATCGTCCTCCGGTTCCCCAAGGTCAGGACATTCCAAAGGCACAGGAAAGATGTGCAGGAGCCAAGAGTGTCCCAGCCCCCCAGGCTCGGGGAGGGTGGCAGCGGGGCAGCAGCAGCCCCAAAAAGGCACCAACTTGCACCTGCTTTCCCTCTGGATTTAAATCCTGCTCCCTCAGCATCCACAGGCAGCAAAACCCCCCACGGTCCAAGCTGTGCCCAGTGCCCACCTTGTCCCCAGTCCAGAGCACCAAGTGCCACCTCCAGGCATTCCCGGGATGTGACTTCAGCAGTGCCCTGGGCAGCCCCTGCCAAGGCCGGATCACCCTTTCCATGAGGAATTTCCCCAATATCCCCCCTGTCCCTCCCCTGGCCCAGTCTGAGGCCGTTCCCTCTCCTCCTGTCCCTGTTCCCTGGAGCAGAGCCCGACCCCCCCGGCTGTCCCCTCCTGTCAGGGAGTTGTGCAGAGCCACAAGGTCCCCCCGGAGCCTCCTTTGCTCCAGGCTGAGCCCCTTTCCCAGCTCCCTCAGCCGCTCCTGGGGCTCCAGACCCTTCYCCAGCTCCGTTCCCTGCCCTGGACTCGCTCCAGCCCCTCCAGGGCTCTCCTGTCAGGAGGCTCCCAGAGCTGTCCCAGCACTGGAGGTGCCCCAGCAGTGCCAGCTCAGGGGATGGGCACTGCCCTGCTCCTGCTGCCACCCCGGGGTTGGCACTGCCCAAGTGCCACCGCCCACCTGGGCACCCCTGGGCTCCTGTCCAGCTGACACCAACACCCCCAGGGCCTTTCCCCCTGGACACTCTGCAGCCCCTCTGCCCCCAAGTGCCCTCCTGTGCAAGGACAGGTGATTTCATGGGTGCTGTCCCCATGGCCAGGACATTGTCCCATGTTCCACATCAGAGCACAAAGTCACTGTTCCACTGCCCATGGTGAGTTATGAACCATCCCCCATGGGCTCCATGCCTGGCACCCGCTTCCTTCACAGCCAGGACAACCCCAAACCCCTCGTGGGGTCAGGCTCAGTTCCTGCTGTGGGAGCACACATAAACCCAGGTTTGAGCAATGCAGGAAGCTCCAGCACAGCAGCTCTGGCTGCACTGGCAGCTGCTCCAGCAGCAGGACATGGAGCAGGACGAGCTGGGGTTCTGCTCCCTGCACAGCAGGTCCTGTCAGTGATGTACTGCAAAAACCTCCTCGGAAGCAGCAATCCTTCCCTGGCACCTCCCAGCAGCTCGGCACAGAGGGAGAAGGGCACTCCACACAGCACAGCCTYCCCAGGAAGTGCTGTGCTGGCTGGCAGTGCAGCCAGGTCAGGGGAAAAAAGGGAAAAAAATTAAAGAAATCCTCTCCTGCTGCCCCCAGAGCCTCTGTTTGCAGAGCTATGTGATGGAGCAGGGAGTTCATCTCCCTCCCGATTCCGTTACAGCGTTTTTGGTCTCTAATTACACCACCAGGCTGTCGAGATGGCCACTTCCTCCCTAATTACTCTGCTTTGTAATTAAGATACAGCTAATAAACTCCTCTTATTAGTGATTGCTGCTGATCGGCTCCGAGGTGCAGAGCAGCTCCTGCCTTGCACTGAGAGCTCCTGGGCACCGCATCCATGTCCTGCAACCCCAGGATTATTTGGGTTGGAAAAGCCCTCTGAGGTCATCATGAGCCTCCAACAGCGCCAGGCCACCACTAAACCATGTCACTGAAGCATTTCCATGGCACTGCACATCCTTGGGATGCAGCCTCTCCCAGCCAAGCCACGAGGGCAGGAATCCACCTTCACACGGCTAAAAACGGAAGGGAACGGGCAGAGAGGGCATTATTTGGGAAGTAAACCAACATTCCCTTCCCTCAGCACATGATCTGCCGCTCTGCTGAGTGCCGAGGGCTCCCTGCTGCAAAGGACAGGCTTGGCCAGCTCCAGGCACTGTGACATTCCCTGATGGCACCATTGGACACTCGCTGTCCTATGAGCCCATCCCAGCGAGAATCATGGAACAGAACCATGGAATAGAAACATGGATTAAAATCATGGAATAGAATAATGGAATAGAACCATGGAACAACCATGGAATAGAATCATGGGATAGAACCATGGAATTGAGTAATGGAATAGAATCATGGGATAGAGCTATGGACTAGAACCATGGGATAGAACCATGGAATTGAGTAATGGAACACAATCACCGAATAGAATCAAGTAATGGAATAGAACCATGGAATAGAATCATGGAATAGAACCATAGAATAGAATCATGGAATAGAATCATAGAATAGAATCATGGGATAGAAACACAGAATCGAGTAATGGAGTGGAATCACAGAATACCCTGAGCTGACACACACAGACCATCCAGTCCAGCCCCTGTCCCTGCCCAGACCCCCCAACAATCCCCCCTGTGCATCCCTGGCAGCGCTGTCCAAACGCTCCTGGAGCTCTGGCAGCCTCGGGGCCGGGACCATTCCCTGGGGAGCCTGGGCAGTGCCAGCACCCACTGGAGGAAGAACCTCTCCCTAAAATCCAGCCTGAAWCCCCCCTGGCACTGCCCAGGGCACACAAACACCTCCACACCCAACAGCCCTGGGGGTCAAGGCCAAGCTTTCCTTCTGCTTCTGCCCCTGGCCATCCCAGCTGCCACTGAGCTCCCTGAACTCTCACTGGTTAAAATGAGAGAATCCCGCAACACGAAATCTCTCCAAACATCCCCAGGACACTTCTGCATTGCTATTTCACCTGGAAAAACCATCCAGAGCAAAGGAAACCAGGCAGRGCCCCGTTTCAATGCACCCTGTGGGATCCACAGAACAGACATGGAGCATCCAGACTTTACTTTGGAAAAGATGAATCCAGCAGTCCTGATCAGACACTTTCAGTGCTTTCCACAAATAAATCAGTGGCCACAACTGCTAAAGCTGCAACAAAACAGCTCCTCAGCAGCTCCAGCCCAAGCCCAAATTCCAGACTCTTCACCCAGGAGTAGAACAACCAGGATAAAAGAGATGGATTCAGCACTTCCACACGTCCAAGCTCTCAGGAAATTTCTAAATAAATCTGGAAAAAGGCTGAACCAACATTTCTGCTTTGGGAACAGGTTACAGCCCATCCATCAGCAACGCTCCAGCAGCCACACGTGCCCACTCCTCTTGGAAATTGAATCCAGCTCGTTCCTGAGCAGACTTTAAACACTCATTTCAATGGTTYCTATCTGGGCCACAAAATAAATACACTCTGTGTGTCTGTAGGTAGAAAAATGCATTTTTCCATCTATTTCATGGTCTCCTCTGTGTGCTGAAGCCATGGTGAAGCCCAGGATCTGACATTCCTTTAAGGATCATCATTCATACTTGGACCCYACCAAGTATCAATGAAAGATTGCATTTGGGCCCTGTAAGAAACCCAGGCCTAGCACTAAAGCACGGACCTGGAGAGGGAAATTCCTGATGGAAATGCCCTCTGAAAGCAGGAACAGCACTGCTTCTACCAGTAAGAGCGCTGAGCTCCTCCAAATTAACTAATGATAAGCTAATTATCTACTACCTAGCTACTATTATCTACCCACAGCCCTTTCTGTGCACAGCAAGGGAGGTGTCTGCATTTCTCTTTCTCTTAAGAAAGAGAAACTCCTTAACTTGCCTGATGTCCATGAACCCAACACCCAAAATCCCACTGGCTCTGAATGAACAAGATCCATCCCGAACAAATCCAGAACAAAACATCTCCTTAAATCCATCTTCACTTTTGTCTAATCAATACAGCCCTGGCACAGGATGCCCAGAGAAGCTGTGGCTGCCCCTGGACCCCTGAAAATGTCCAAGGCCAAGGATGGATGGGGCTTGGAGCATCCTGGGATGGTGGAAGGTGTCCCTGTCCACAACAGGGGGTGGCACTGGATGAGCTTTAAGGTCCCAACCCAATCATTCTGAGATTCAATAACTGGTTTTATCTCACAAGCACAAAAGGAGCCCCTAAAGCCACCCAAAGCCTCAAGGCTGAGCTCTTCTGTTCCCAAGGAATCTCCTGCTGAGCACAGCCAGGCCCAGCTTTTCCCTGGGCTGCTCATCAGAAGTCACCAGCATTTTACACAAACCTCAGACAGCTCMTTTTGAGGAGATAAGTGGATTTAAGGACAAAATTTTGATAGGAAAAAAAAAAAATCACAGCATGAGGATTTCTAAATGAAAAGCAAAGCCTCCTTGGGAAGTATTTTCCCTTCCAAAGCATCACATTTCCAAAGGGGAATGTGCTCACCAGAGGGACACACTTAACATATCACCATTTTTACAGTAAATTGGTTTTAAAAGCCAACATTTTCCAGCTTTAGGGTTCAGTTTGTTGTTAAAACATGAAAAATATTTGCCTGTCATGTCCCAGGGCCAAAGCCTCTGGGTTTGTCAGATCTGTTCCACATGTGTTAAATGGATGTTCCTCCACCAGACACGGAAAATTTTTTCATGTCACTGCAAAGCTTTCCCAAAATACAATAGGGGAAAAATGCTTTGGGGACAGAAAAAGATCAGCCTAGCCAGGGAAACACCCCAATCTCACCTCGGAGACATCTCCCCAGGCTCTTCCCTGCAGTTCCCAAGCCCACTCTCCATCTCTTGAGTGCTCACCACTCACCTTCCCTCAAATTTTCACACAAGGCTGGTTTCAGTTTTTGATGAGAATAATTCTGGTTTGGGGCATTTTATTCTCCACTGAAGCCTCGTTATGTAAAGCTCTGTGCAGAACTCCTGGAACACGCATGTCCTTACGTCACCCAGCTGGAAAAACAGCTCGAGAAGCAAACCAGAGGGAAGGGGACAATCTGGATTTGAGAAAAAAAAAACTTTCTTTTTTTTTGGTCATCTGAAGCCAGCTGTAAATCTTCCATTGCTTGAATTTTGATTTGACCTATTTGCATTCCTCCCTTCCTTGCCCTTTTGAGGGGGAAGGAAATTACATTGAGATAAAAGAATTTATTGTGAAGTGATGCTCAAGAGCAGGACAGGAGCGCAGGAGGGAGCAGAGTGGCACAGGACTGCGGGATCATGGAATGGTTTGGGTGGGAAGGACCGTAAAGTTCATCCAGTGCCACCCCCTGCCATGGCAGGGACACCTCCCACTGTCCCAGGCTGCTCCCAGCCCCAATGTCCAGCCTGGCCTTGGACACTGCCAGGGATCCAGGGGCAGCCACAGCTTCTCTGGGCACCCTGTGCCAGGGCCTCCCCACCCTCCCAGGGAACAATTCCTTCCCAATATCCCATCCATCCCTGCCCTCTGGCACTGGGAAGCCATTCCCTGTGTCCTGCTGTTATCCCAAACTACATCAAAGGAGCAACATTTGGATTTGAACACCGAAAGGGCCCAGGTGTGAATCACCCAGCGTYCCCAGTTCCCAGGGACAGAAATAAAATTAGGGATGTGATGARCTGCCCAGTGCCCAGGATCAGGGGAGCTGGCTCTGCTCTGGAAGGAAAGCGAAGATCATCCTGCAAATCCTCATTTTTCATCATTCGCCTTTGMTGCAAGACACCAGATTCTGCTCAGCCCCTCCACTGATGAATCACAGAATCATGGAATTGTGGAATCATGGAATGGTYTGGSTTGGGAGGGAYCTAAAAGCCCATCCRTTTTCATCCCCTGCCATGGGCAGGRACACCTYCCACCATCCCAGGGTKCTCCAAGCCTCAGTGTCCAACCTGGCCTTGGACAYYTCCATGAATTGTTGTGCTGCCATGAAGCACCACAAAAGGCAGAACCCACCCCCAGCCCATCCTGCTTCACCCCTCCCAGCAAAAAACACACCAGAACAGGGATTTCTGCCCCAAATTGGTGCAGATTTGGACAGAGAATCCCTCGCCCCATAAARGACAGTGCTCCTGYACAGCCAGCACTGAGCTCTGCCAGGCCTGGCTACAGAAAACACCTGGAATCATGCAGGGAGCAGAAACAGATGGGAGATTGTAGCGCCCACCTTAAATCAGAGCTCGGTGTTCCTGGAGAACATCTCTGCCACTCACCACGGCGTGGGCAGGGAGCAGCACAAAACCAACACAGCAACGCTCTCATTCCATCCCAACTCTGAAGGAATTGGGCTTAGAACTAAAAAAACACATCCTGACACCAACACAGGGACTGATTTACCCGTGACAAACAGACCGTTGACTCTGTGCACCCTTAAAAATGCTCCAAAAAGAACAAATTAACAGCAAATTTAACTTCATTTGGTATTAAAACTCAACACAGAAAGGTGCCCAAAAAGAACAAATTAACAGCAAATTTAACTTCTTCCAGTAATAAAACTGAGTACTTGAAGGTGCCCAAAAAGAACAAATTAACAGCAAATTTAACTTTTTCTGGTATTAAAACTGAGTCAATCGGAGTCAATCTGGATTTTTTTTAAACACTGATAAAGCAGGAGGGGCCCCACACTCTGTGCACCTCCAGCCAAACCAGACAAGGCTGCAGCACGTGACACCTGCAGGGCAGGTTCCACACGGGAGCATCCTAAAATCCCTCTGTGTCCCAGTGCTCCGTGGGTCCAACACCCCCTCCCCAGCCCGGGCAGACACCCCGCCGGGTCAGCCCCTCCATCGCTGCCCAGCACAGCGGGGAAGCCCCTGCAGAACGCCGGGAAGGCCACTAACCCTTGTGGAATTTATTCAGACAGCCGGCGTTGCAGAAGGAGCGGAGGGATCCTGTCTCCCAGCAGCCCCTTCCCTTCATCCCCACGGCGGGATCGCTCTCTGCCTCCTACATGGCTCTGAGCTTTAGGACGGAGAAAAAAAAACCCGGGAACGAAGGGATAACGGCAAAGGGCCACGTCCTTATTCCAGCGCCACATTTCCCATCATCCATTCCCGGCACATGCTGCTGGCAGGGCACTACGGCTCCATCATCAAACCAGCCTCGTACCAGCATGCACCACGGAGCAGCCTTTAACTCCATCCCTGCCGGGAAAGCGCCTCATCCTGCCCAAAAAACAGCGATGGAGAGGGCCAGCGGCAGCCCCAGCCCGGGGAGGTGCGGTGGGGCCGGCTCCGGAGCGGTGCTGTGGGATATGCAGCCCCAAACCCAAAGGGATGCTGKTTTTTCGSGGAGGGAGGGGGAGATTTGGAAGCTTGTCCCTTTAAATGCTGCTGGAGGTTATTTTTAGGACATTGGCTTAAAATAAAGATCACAATTCCTTTCTTTTTTACCAGAAAGTCCATGATCCGTTTACTCCCTCAGCCACATTTCGCATCCCAAAAGCTCCGGAATGAACCCCCGGAGGCTCTCCAGCCCCGGCCCTCCAGAAATCCATTTTCTCGCCCCTCCATTCCGAAACTATTGGATTTTCCCAGCCTTAATTTTCCCAGTCTCGAGGGAATGAGTAATTCCGGAGGAAAAATGCAGCATAAATCCCAATTCAGTGCAAGCCCAGCAGCTGCTGCGTGAGCGCAGCGGGATCCAGGGCACGGAGCAGGAACTGGGAATCTTTGGGACCACGGCCTTTGGACCCACATGGATTAAYAGTGTACATTTGATCCCACTCCAGCTGAATTACAAGGACTTGACAGCAAGAAGGAAAGGTTTATATTCCAGCTTTTAACTCAGAATCATTCTCTGTGGACACATTCAAATACAGAGGGAGGGACTATGCAAGAACTGCAGGTGGAAAAAGGAGAAATTCAGGAAGATCCCATTATCCTTCCACTGTAGATTCAAGGCAGAGAAATTAATGCTGGCAATGCACTTACACACATTGATTTTMTTAAATTCTTTGCATATTTATTGAAGGTTTGGGTAAAAACCAGCAGTTTTTAAGGGGAAAATGACCACCATAAGAAATGGGATTTTTAATTGGAGAGAAGGGGRGCTCTTGATGGGATTTAGCTCAAAAAAACATTTCTAGTTCTGATATCAGGTCCAAGGATCAGCCGGAGGCAAGATCTGGGTTTGGATASTGAGACCAGAGCCAATACCTATAGAGAGCTACACATACACACACACGCACACACACACATTTATATTCTGTACCATATCCTCATTCCCAGCCCCTGTGAGTGCCTGTGATCAGCAGGGAAGTGATTTCCTTCCATCACACTAAAAATCCCAGAATCATTAAAAGCTGGAAAAGCCCTCTGAGAGCATCGAGTCCCTCCATTCCCCAGCACTGCCAAGGCCACCACTGACCCCTGTCCCTAAGTGTCACATCCACAGGGCTGTTCAATCCCTCCAGGGATGGGGATTCACCTGGGCAGCTGTGCCTGTGCCTGATCACCCTTTCCGTGGAGAGAATTCCCCCAAATTCCCCCCTGCCCCTGCCCTGGCCCAGCCTGAGGCCGTTCCCTCTCCTCCTGTCCCTGTTCCCTGGAGCAGAGCCCGACCCCCCCGGCTGTCCCCTCCTGTCAGGGAGTTGTGCAGAGCCACAAGGTCCCCCCGGAGCCTCCTTTGCTCCAGGCTGAGCCCCTTTCCCAGCTCCCTCAGCCGCTCCTGGGGCTCCAGACCCTTCCCCAGCTCCGTTCCCTGCCCTGGACTCGCTCCAGCCCCTCCAGGGCTCTCCTGTCAGGAGGCTCCCAGAGCTGTCCCAGCACTGGGATGGGCACTGCCCTGCTCTGTGACCACCCCCAATTCCCTACAGGAAAACACACTGGATCACTGCCCAAATCCCTTGCGAGAAGCTTCTCCACCAACACTCTTTACTTTGCCCTCCTAACCAATTTCTTCCTTGCAGTGGTGGCTGAACACAGCTCAGCTCTACTCCTGCTGCAGGAACCCAGGCAGAATCAAGGAAAGCAGAACTGAGATCCTCTCCCATCAGGATATCATTCCCAAACTGCCACAGTTCCTCATCTCTGCTGCCAGCTACCMCAACCTCCTCCTGCCAATATTTAAGTCACACTCGCAGTTACTGATTTAAAACTTGGAGATTAATCCTGAAGTTCCCTGTGTAACAACAGAGTGCAGCTTTATCCCTGGATTTAGCTCATTCTGCTCCAAACCAAGAATCACCYGGATCCCAGGAACAGCAGAAGGTGCCTGGGAAAAGCTCCCTGCCCTGCTGCTCTTTGTCAGGATGAGCTTTCTCCTTGCTTCCCATGGGAAGCACTGGARCTGTGATGTTACTTCCTGCTGAGCAACTGAAACTCAGGAGGTGGCTCAGGTAGGAACCAGAGTTGGGGTATGAGACCAGAAAAACAGATGAGAGGTCAGAGAAAGGCCAGGATAAACACCAGGAACAAGGGGAACCAGGAGGAGACCATCCATAGCACACACATTCCCYACAGCATCCCACAGACACCCTCCCAGACCACGGATCTCCCGGCAGCACCAGACCATTCACCTTCCAGAAAACCCTAACAAATTAAAAAAAAAAAATTAAAAATGCAACTCCTACCTTCCAAATATTTTGCCTGGAAGAAAGCAAGGGGGGTAGGTCAGAGGATGGCTGCAGTTTGGGCTCAGTCTGACTTCCTTCCCAGGTTTGATGCAATTTCAAAGCAAACTGGAGACTGTTAAGAATTCTGTTTTCCCATTCCCAGCGTTCCCACCAACACTCCCAACTGCAGCCACTGCACTCCTCAGCCTGACATGTCCTTTACCCAGCTAATCTCAAAAGCATCCATAATCCCTCATTTTCCAGCATCCTTACAGCTCTGCCACATCCACCTCCCAAACCCAACKGATAAAACATCAGGTGATTGTTGCACAGTCCTGCCAGGATCAGTGGGACCCAACCACCTCCAACTCCAGCTCATCCCTTAAAATCGATCGGAAACGCTTCATTTCGAGCAGTTACAACAACTTCTCTCTGCTTCAGAGGTTCTCTGCACTGTGCAGAATCATGGAAAGGGCTGCTGGGAAGGGATTTTAAATCCCATATTGTTCCAGCCCCATGGGGTTGCTCCAAGCACGGATGGGATGTGGKTGGGAGGAAGGGCTGCCCCACACAAGGACCCTCTGGAGACCCCTCCCATATGGGAACACTCATCACTTTCTCAATTTATAACGAATTGAAGTGACCAACTCCAGGGGCTCTCCCAAACCCTTCCATACCCCCCACACACCAGGAAGGAGCCCGACCCCGCAGGCTGTCCCTGCAAAGCTCGGCCCCACTGCTGCCTCCCCCCAGGCTGGATTTAGGGCATTACATACTGCGTTTGCCACAGCATCTCTTCCTCATCCAGCGCTCGGGAGGGGAAGCGGGCACGGGGGGTGTGGGGTCAGYGCCAGGCGGCTCCGAGCCCGGGCCAGCCTTCCCCCGGGACGCTCTCCGCAGGCTCCATATCCTCATTTCTTCCCTTTCCCTCTCCGCAGCTCTCATTCCCCGGTCTCAGGGCTGCCAGTGCCTCCTCCTCCTTCTCTTCCTCCTCCTCCTCCTCCTCCTCCTCCTCCTCCCTCTCCTGCACCTCACTGACAGCAGCTGCTCTGCCCTAGCACATGGAAAACGGGCTCAGAGAAGACAGAAACTTGGGAATTTCACATTTTATGGGTTTCCAGGGGAAAAACCCAAACGCAGCCCCTTTTTGGGGTCTCTTCTGGAGCACATCAGGGCACAGCCGCACATCAAGGGTGACACAGAGACATTCCTTGCCAATTTCAAGTCCATCTTCAAATGCTATGATGATAAAACCACCAAAAAAAAAAACTCTGGGGACTTGTACCGGCATTGAAATACCTGTAATATACTAAATGTATTAAATRTAATAATTTACTGTCTATAATCTAATACTGCCTTGAAATACGCTTCCCAGAAATGCCCAAATATTCCAAATACAGGGAAAAAAACCCAAAAAACTAAAAGAGCTACGCTGACTCCAGGTGTTCTTGCTTGGGGATTTCTRTGTTTAGTAGGCAGAGTTGTTCCCAACTCTCAAATTATGTCCCTGCTCCAGCTGCAAGGAATGGCTCTGCCCYCTGCAGACACAAAGGAGAAATGGCCACTTCCCTCTGCAAAAACCTTCAGCGTATTGGCAAACACCTGACACAYCTTGATCCTCTGCTGCTTTTGGATTTTGTTAATAAAATTTGATAATTTCATTACTTTCCTACAGGGGTGGGTGCCCCTCAACTCCTCAAACTCCTGCTGTTTAAAATACCAAAAAACCCCACAAATATTCTCATATACAGGTGTGAAGTCGATGTGCCCTAAATACCCTAAATATMRCAGAATCCTGGAATGGTTTGGGTGGGATGGGACCTTAAATCCCATCCAGTGSCACCCCTGCCRTGGCAGGGACACCTTCCACTRYCCCAGGGTGCTCGAAGCACAGTTCAGCCTGGCCTGGGACACTGCCAGGGATGGGGAATCCATGAACTCCCTGGGCAAGGTGTGCCAGGGTCTCTCCTCCAGCCTTTCCTGGTCCTCTCGTCCCCCCAAGGAAAAGCTGATCTCCTTGTGCCCACGCTGCCAGAAAACCCTAAGGATTTTCCAAAGGAAAAAACATTCAAGACTTTAAACGTTCTCCAGCCAAGGAGAAAACATTGGATCTTCTTTCCTGCTCTGTGCAAATCTAAGAAAGAATCATTTACACTGTAAAAAATAGAAAAAAAAATTTTCTTTCCTCATTGAGAAGAACTCCAATCCCTGGATATCACCACAGAACACCACTGCTGGTTCAGAGCAGCTCAAGTCCCATCTCCGGACTGCAAACCTCAACCCAGGGATGCCCAGAATCCAACCTGGTCCAAGGTCAGCMTTGCCTGTCTCCAGAAGAACAGCTCCCTGAAGGCTCTTCACCAGCAAATTTTATTTTTTAATTTTTTTTTTTTTACATTTTGCTCCCAACTACATTTATTTTATTCCTCTCAAAAATGCTGCTGCAGTGAGAGAAAAAACCCACAGGCCCCACTGGGGTGACACTGGGCCCTATTTAAAAAACAATTAATAAATTACATAATAAATTAGTATTGATTATAATAAAATAATAAAAAATTAATTAGTAACAACAATTAAAAAATAATCATTTTCTTCCCCCTCCACCCTCTCTCAAGCTGGTGTCAGTGCCATCAGATCCTTGCTGCTGCTGCTGTCTGCATCCAAGGACTAAGCCCTCCACCTCCACCCTGCCAGGAACTCAGGGATCACCCAGTGTGCCAMGGTCACCACTGTGCCCCTAAATCTGACACCCACCACACCCTTCAGCAAGGCTCTGGCAGCAGTTTCAGCTCCTACCAGCACATTTGGGAGAGAATCCCAGATTGGGTGTTCATCATCCTGTCACGCTTTCAGTCCTTGTTTTGCATTCCCTCGYCCAGCTTTAACTGTAAATGAATATTTGAGCTCCTCGTGAGTGAGTTACTGCTCCCCGAGGAGGTTCATTTTAAATTGGAAACACTCCTCAGAGCTGAATTTTTAGCAGAAGCTACAAATCCAATAAGTGAGGTCAGAACTCCTGGGTTATCCATCTCCAGGAGCAGCAACCCTGCCAGCAGGATGTTCTTACAGCACCAGGAGAAGTAGCTTTACATGGAAAAAGGCAGGTTCTGCTATTGCACCCATCTTTATAGAGAAGGGTCTCTGCACCCCAGGTTTGTGTCTCACTCCCAGCACAGCCTCCTGGGGAAAGCTGGAG
>NW_026623901.1:207748-228185 GCF_030028575.1 Malurus melanocephalus | reverse complement strand
CTCACCCCAGCACAGGGTTCCTGCAGGAGAGGCCGCTCAGCCCACCCAGGGCACCAAATGTCCTCATCCCAGCAGCCCAGAAGCCCCAGCAGAGCCCCTTGCAGGAGCAGCATTCCACGAATCCCACCCCTGACCAACGAGCAGACTCCAAGTTATTACACGAGAGAGATTTCTTCAAATAAAATAAAGAGCTGAGTAGAATAAAAGTGGCATTATATCCTCTGCAAGCTGATCTTCACTCCCGAGAGGGACAATTTTAGCTTAAAGACTCCTGAAACTCCACAAGAATTAAAAATTTCCCAGAGGGATCCGGGGAAATGCCCCAAAGGAGCCTCTGTTGGCATCAGATTCCAGCGCTGGGAGGAGTCAAGGTGCTGCAGGAGCACAGGCACCACAATGTGCCAGCACAGCCCAGCTGGATAAGCCAATTCCAGCCCGGAGTGTGGGGGCACGGGGAATTTGAGGGTCCCCACAAAGGGGGGCTGAGGGCTCTGCCTGGGGCAGGGAAAGGGACTGGAATTCTGGAAAAGGAGGAGCAGCTCTCCCCTGCCAGCCCCACTGGAGGAGATGGCTCCTGCCCCAGCAGGGTCTGAGCAGGGTTCAGCTGGCAAATCCTGCTTTTCCAAGGATCCTTCAAAGGCAAAATCAAGCACAGGCAGCAAACAAGGCTGGCGCCTCCAAGGCCGGGCTCTCCTCTCTGCAGGGACAGGGCTTACGCAAGAGCTGGGAAACCTCGGGGAAAACGCAGCTCCATGAAAGCAACGAGCCAGGAGAGGGCAACCTGTTCCTGCTGCATGAGCTGGGATGGGAGCTGGGTGCAAACAGCAACGGCTGGAAGGTGGCCAGGGGGAAAGGACAGGTGACAGTGGCTGGACATGAAGGCAAGAGTGCCCAGGTGGGCAGTGGCACCTGGGCAGCCCCAGCCCCGGGGTGGCAGCAGGAGCAGGGCAGTGCCCGTCCCCTGAGCTGGCACTGCTGGGGCACCTCCAGTGCTGGGGCAGCTCTGGGAGCCTCCTGACAGGAGAGCCCTGGAGGGGCTGGAGCGAGTCCAGGGCAGGGAACGGAGCTGGGGAAGGGTCTGGAGCCCCAGGAGCGGCTGAGGGAGCTGGGAAAGGGGCTCAGCCTGGAGCAAAGGAGGCTCCGGGGGGACCTTGTGGCTCTGCACAACTCCCTGACAGGAGGGGACAGCCAGGGGGNGGAGCTGGGGAAGGGTCTGGAGCCCCAGGAGCGGCTGAGGGAGCTGGGAAAGGGGCTCAGCCTGGAGCAAAGGAGGCTCCGGGGGGACCTTGTGGCTCTGCACAACTCCCTGACAGGAGGGGACAGCCAGGGGGGTCGGGCTCTGCTCCAGGGAACAGGGACAGGAGGAGAGGGAACGGCCTCAGGCTGGGCTGGGGAGGGACATGGGGGATATTGGGGAAATTCCTCATGGAAAGGGTGGTCCAGGGCTGGCACAGGCAGGGGTGGATCCCCATCCCCGGAGGGATTGAACAACCCTGTGGATGTGGCACTTAGGGGCAAGGGGCAGTGGTGGATTTGGCAGTGCTGGGGAATGGAGGGATCTGGGTGATCTTTAGGGGCTTTCCCAACCTAAACAATTCCATGATCCTGTGATTGCAGCATGCTCAAATATCCCATGTGCCCAGAGAGATGTCAGAAACCCCACGGGGATGCAAGGCACACAGGTACTCTGTTCCCACAGGCTGAGTCCCAGCAGTTCCCTGATCCTGGGTAACAAACGGATCCAGCACATCCAACCCAAACTCTTTTATGTGCAGGGGGAATCCTGAGGGACTCCCCCTGCCCTGCCAGAGGTGCATAGAGCTGTGGGATCCCACCACCAACTCCAATCCCATTTTCCTTTCTGTGGCCAGGAGCAGGAGCTGTTGGGCTTCATCAGACACAAACACCACCAGATCTCCTGCCAGTCCCTCATACCTCAGCGTCCAACAGCTCTGCCACMTCTGTCCCAACCCTCCAGAGATGCCTTCAGACCCATTGAAGGATCAGTTTTCATCCAGTGACTCATTTCTAATTAACAAGAACTGTTATTGTTTCCAGAGTTCAAACCTGATTTATCTCCAACAGCATTTTCCTGTGCCAGGTAAAGAAAAGAGCCCGTGGGAATTTTAAATGACTGACAATAACAGTGAAATACTGATCTGATTCCCTGAGCTGGGAATCTCCCCCTTGGTGCTCCCAATTGTAAGAAAATCCCTRTTGTGCTCCTAAACACAAATTAAAAACTTTAATTGTTTTAAGAGCATTAAAAACTGCTCACAGGTGAAACCGGCCCCAAAAATTTTAGTAACAAAAATCTGTTCCCAGCACCAAAAGAGAGCTCAGGGCACAGGAGCCAGGGTGAGCACAGACACGGCTGCAGGGCTCTGTTCCCTTCCTGCTCCCACATCCCCTGTGGTAGAATTGTTCATCCCATGGGCAGGGACACYTYCCACTGTCMCAGGCTGCTCCAAGCCCCAGTGTCCAGCCCTGTCCTACCAGCGAACCAGGGGCARCCACAGCTTCAACCTGTGCCACCTTCCCAGGGAACAATTCCTTCCCAATATCCCATCCATCCCTGCCCTCTGGCACTGGGAAGCCATTCCCWGTATCCTGTCACTACCCSAAATTCCCTCTCCATCTTTCTTGCAGGCTCCCTTCAGGYAACTCTCACCCTTTGGTTCTCYCAGTGGATGAAGTTTTGCTTTCTCCRTGTCCAGTCCCTTCTCATGTCATGTTTTTCTAGAAACCTGGGAGCTTTCATTTGGGAATGAGGTTTTCCAGCATATAAATGCATGCTCCCATTTTAGACAGCAGTAGAAGTGCTTKAAAGTTTTGCTATTATTTTTAGCACAAATATTTTTGATAGTCTTCCCCAGCTAAACCTGGTGTGTCACTGGTACTTAGGGAAACCACGTTTTCTTGCCTGTTGTGAAAAATAACAGCTTTGTAGTAGAAAAAAAGTGTTTTCTTGCTCAAACACCAAAGCCTTGTCACCAAGGGTGAGTCTCTCCTGGTTCCCTGCCAGGCAAGCACTGTGTATTCCCCGGGATCTTAAAAATCCCCCTTTCTAAGTGGAGGTGGAAGTGGGAAGGATGATCCCTGGTGTTCCTTCTCTGCTGCACTTGCTGATATTCACTGGGTTTGTCATTTTGGGAACTTTTAACTGGAGCTGGGATGAACATGAGGGCAGATGGTCCCACCTTGCTGGGCACCAGTGGGGCACTGGGAATTGGAATGCTCTGCCTGCTCGGGGTAAAGGTGTCCCTGGGAGGGTGGGGAGGTCCTGGCACAGGGTGCCCAGAGAAGCTGTGGCTGCCCCTGGATCCCTGGCAGTGTCCAAGGCCAGGCTGGACATTGGGGCTGGGAGCAGCCTGGGACAGTGGGAGGTGTCCCTGCCATGGCAGGGGTGGCACTGGATGGGATTTTAGGTCCCCTTCACCCCAAACCATTCCARTCACTCTGTGACCCTGCCGAGGCTGTTCCAACTCCTGGAGAAATCACAAAATACCACTTGCAATTCCCTAATGGAAACAATCAACACTCAGTTGAGGTGAAATGTGGGCACAGCTGCCGAGGGGCCAGCAGTTTGGGCTTTGAAGCCTTGCCAAGTGACCTTGGGAAATTCTTTTTGTCAAAAAGATGTGTGGAAGGGAGGAGATCACGTGGAAGCAATGGAAAAAAAGCCACTGAGACTCAGAGAAGGGAAAAACTGATTTACAAAGCTGGAAAATATGGAATGATGGGAATCCCCTTACTTGCGCTGTGCACTCGAAGTGTTTGTCCAGAGCACAGGCTGAAAAGGCCATAAATAATCATTGTATATTTAATAAATAATTTATTCATAATTATTTATTAAGAAATCATTCCATGATTATCCATGGATTCATGGGGGAAAAAACAGATTTAAAGCAACACAGAATATGGGCATGGGAGAAATACAAACTGGTAGCACAATCCACAGCACTTCTGGAAACAGGAATGGGTTTGTGGTACCTACAAACACAGCACAACAGAGAGCATCCTACCCTTGTATTTATCTTTATAACCTGTTTTGCGTTGGTATTTACCAATTTATCAGTTTGTAACCTGCTTTGCCCTAGTATTTATCAGCTTATCAGTTTATAACCTGTTTTGCCCTGGTATTTATCAATTTCTCAATTGCCCTGATGTTTATCAACTCCAGGAATAGCACAATCCCCATCACAGGAATTTATCCCTCTCCCTCTCAGTTTTACTGGAGAATTTGCTCTCCACCTTGGCCATGGGGTGAACTGAGCCTACAATAGGATTTTTACCCCCTGGATTTTACCCACCCTCCCAGCTCCCACAGGCACCAGCCAGGAGAATCAAGGACCCAGAAGGATTTCTCCTCCCTGTGTGCCTGCAGCAAACTCCTTCTGCATCAGTTCAGCCAAAAAAGAGCTTTTTCCTTCACTGCAGCTGGCCCAGCTCACCCTGGTGAGGAAGGAAGGGGCCTGGTGTGCCAGCAGAGTGCAGGGAATCATGGAATCACCAAGGCTGGAAAAGCCCTCTGAGATCATCAAGTCCCTCCATTCCCCAGCACCACCAAAGCCACCCAAGTCCCCAGGCGCCACCACGTCCACATGGCTGCTAAATCCCTCCAGGCATGGGGACKCCACCAGCTAGGCAGCCCATTCCAACAGCTGACCAGCCTTTCCATGAAGGAATTTTCCCTAATATCCAATGTAAACCTCCCCCGGGATCCTCGTGCTGCACATCCCACCCTCCTCCTCCTCCGGCAGGAGCGATTTCCCGAGCTCTGGCGTGGGCACRGAGCCTCCTGCCCACCCTGCTCCGCTCCTGCTGCGCCAGCCCTTCCCAGAGCCTCGCCCCCAGCACTCCTCCGCTCCATCACGTTCCTCTGTTTATTTCCAGGGTGATGTTTTTATTATTGCTGCAGCCTCACCTGGAATGCTGAGAACACAGGAGCCCAAAAAGCTCCATGGAGAAACTGCCATAGGGCCTGGCTTGCCACACGCAGCTGAGTGCCAACACTGCTGAGGGATTCTGGGAGTCCTAAAACATTCCAAGATGCTGCCAAGAGGGTGAAAGGAGGGGTGACTGCTCCGAGGAAGGAGCACCAGGATTCCCCAGGCAGTGGCACAGGGCAGGGAGGGTGGGGAAGTACCTGAGCTCTCGGGCAGGGGTAAGAGCAGCACTGGAGAGCAGCAGGAGCTGTGCCAGCAATCCTCATCCCAATGCTGAATCACAAGATCATGGAATAGAATGGGCTGGAAGGAACCGTAAAGCTCATCCAGTGCCACCCCTGCCATGGGCAGGGACACTTCCCACTGTCCCAGGCTGCTCCAAGCCCCAATGTCCAGCCTGGCCTTGGRCACTGCCAGGGATCCAGGGGCAGCCACAGCTTCTCTGGGCACCCTGTGCCAGGGCCTGCCCACCCTCCCAGGGAACAATTCCTTCCCAATATCCCATCCATCCCTGCCCTCTGGCACTGGGAAGCCATTCCCTGTGTCCTGTCATAGAMTCACAGACTGATTTCTGTTGGAAGGTACCTGAAAGCTCATCTTGTTCCAACCCCTGCCATGGCCAGGGACACCTTGGGATCACAGAAACCATCTGAGGATGAGGAGCAGCCACGGCTCCTTYGCTCACTCCGGAGGATGAGGCAGGAGCAGCGGGAATGGCCTAAATACTGCTGGCTCTGAGCTCCTGCTGGAATGTTTAATTCGTGCTGTTATGTAAGTACTGCTCTCTGGGCTCCTTCATGGCAATGATTATCATGGATTACATCTGCAAAACAACAGCAGGGAATGTGGTATGGTACCTGGGAAGCACAGGAGGAGCGAGGAGGGAAGCACAGCTATGGGGTTACTCCATCCCCACGTGCCAGTGGAGTGGGAAACAGAAGCAAGGGAATTAAAAACAGATAAGGGAAAAAATAAGGCGGGGGAGTGAGGGGAGGGAATCRGCTTCTGGCTTGTGAAATAGAAAAAATCTAAAGATTCCTCCCRTCCTCCTCGTGTTTGCACCGCCAGGCAGCAGCCACAAGAAGGGAGCAGTTGGAGGCTCTGTAGGTAAAAGAACCCTGCACCAGTTTGGGCTGGAAGGGAGATTAAATCCCATCCAGTGCCACCCCTGCCATGGGCAGGAACACTTTCCAACTGTCTCAGGCTGCTCCCAGCCCCATCCGACCTGGCCTTGGGCACTGCCAGGGATCCAGGAGCAGCCACAGCTTCKCTGGGCACCCTGTGCCAGGGCCTCACAGATAGGAATTCCTTCCCAGCATCCCATCTAACCTGTCACTCCAGGCCCTTGTCCAAAATCCCTGTCCCTGGCATAGCTTCCCATGGACCCATCCTGTCCAGACCCCTCTGCAATCCCTTCCTGCCCTCCAGCATCCCTCTGGCTGCAGCAGGAGGAGCTGAAGGGYTGGCTGCAGCTCTCTGGTGGTGGCTGGGATGGACCAACCCATCCAATCCAGTGGGAAACTGGGGGGCCAGAACACCCTGCCAGCTGCAGGAGGGAACACATGTGAGTGCACAAGGCACTGAGAGGAGACAGGAACCACTAGGAGCGGGAAACCCAAGGATTCCATAGCAGCACTGTCAGTTCTATCTCCCACGGCAGCAGCTCCTGGCAGAGTAAGAGCAGCTGGCTATCCCGGGAAAATCAAGATTCCTGAGGATAAAAAGACAAGTGGAAGCAAGGTGACAGTGCTGGCAGCCAGTGCCTCCASGCATGAGCCCTCCAGCACAGGGAAAACAGCTTCAGTGACAGGGAAACTCAGAGGGAGCAGGAAAGAGGGAATGCTGCWGTCCAAAGAGCTGGGAATAACACAGGAAAAACAGCTCACATGATGGAGAAACTCACAGGGAGCAGGACAAAAGGGAAAATGGGAATTCTGCTGTCCAGAGAGCTGGGACTAGCAGGACTGCCAGAGCCAGCCATGAGCTGGGACAACAATGCCAGGGATTGTCCCGTCCTGCCACGAGCCCAGCAGAGCCACAAGCCACGGCCACCTGGCCAGGGGCTTCTGTGACCAACAAGGGGAGAATTCATGGAGCAGGACAGGGAAGGTGCCAGATGTTTTGCAGTGCCACAGGCCTGAGTCAAAATGGCTTTTGCAAACAAACCCCTGCCTTGGAAAAAGGGCGAAAAACAGCCAAAAAGGGAGCAACAAAAGTGACATTATCAGAGGGGTGACTAAAGGGAAAGCTGAGAACAATTAATTATGGCTRGTTTCTAATGCTACCACAAAGGCTGGATCTGGGATGCAGAAGGGGAATTTGCTGGTTTCAGCTGCCCCTCAGCTCTTGCCCACCCCAAACCCTGCAGTGGGACCCCTACAGCTCCAGTTCCATCTCCAGAATGGGATTTCCAGATTTGACTCTGCTGCAATGGGAACTCACCTCAAGGCCAGAGTACAACCACCCGTCCTGTACCCCACAGAAAGCCCCCAAAAGCAATCCCTCCCTGTTTTCCAGGAAGAAAACAATGGATCAAGGCAGGAAGAATAACCARGGAACCCAAGCAGTCAACCCCCATYATCCCAAATCACTRACCCATAMCACAGGGGTTGGTTACGARGTGAATCCTCCCTGGGATGGTTGCACAAGGTCAGCCCAAACACCCAGGAAATTCCATCTCTTCCCCAGCCAGCAAACTGCAATTGGCATTTTGGAAACAGGACACCAGGACAGGTCACAGGCAGAGGTTCCTCTGAGCACTGATCCTTCCCTTTTGGGGTTCTGCTGCCTCAGGAGCTACAGGGTCACATTCCATCCACAGCTTGCATCCCAAGGGATGAAATTGTGCCAAATCTGTTGAGTCTCCCTGGATTTTCTGGCTCTCAGCAGCGAGTGCCACCATTTAATTGGGTGTTGTACAAAGTATTAATTATTCCTGCTCCATTTAAACCTATGACCTGATAATTCCCTCCTTCTTCTTGTTAGCACTTGTCCCCAACTTTCCCTACAYTCAGACAGTCACAGAATTCTTAAGGTTAGAAAAKATCAAGTCCAGTCATCAAACCAGCACTGCCAGAGCCACCACTGCCCATGTCCCCAGGTGCCATATGCACAGGGCTGTTAAACTCCTCCAGGGATGGGGATCCACCCCTGCCCTGGGCAGCTCTGCCAGGGCTGGACAGCCCTTTCCAGGAAGGGGAATATCTCCCCTGGCCCAGCCTGAGGCCGTTCCCTCTCCTCCTGTCCCTGTTCCCTGGAGCAGAGCCCGACCCCCCCGGCTGTCCCCTCCTGTCAGGGAGTTGTGCAGAGCCACAAGGTCCCCCCGGAGCCTCCTTTGCTCCAGGCTGAGCCCCTTTCCCAGCTCCCTCAGCCRCTCCTGGGGCTCCAGACCCTTCCTGCACCACTGACCATCGTCCATGTGGCACCTTCAGCTGTCCTTCTCCCAGAAGAATATTTCCTTTCCATCATCCTCCTTCCCTTGTTGGAGGAAATTTTATTTCTCTGGTTAATCATGTGCCTGTTTGGTTTTTTGGATTTTCTTTTTAAGCTCTGCTGAAAACCCTATGAGTCACTGTGGGGAGACACAGGGCCTCTCCAGGGAGAAGATCCCAGCAGCACATGGAGCAAATCTGCATTCCCTCTTTTCCACTTTCCTTATCAATTCCCATTTTTTTCTGCTGCACTGACTCCAGGCACAGCCAGAGCAGTCAGACATCTCTGAGGGCAGCTGGCAGGGGAGCTGACCTTGGCACAAACACCAGCACCGACCTCTCCTGCATTTCAGCACCATGAGCGCAAAAATCACTTYCTATCACCTGGAATCTGCTCTGAATCAGGCGAGCAATGGAACCACAACACGGCTTTCACGCCCTCTCCTCCCAGGAATCCCCGAGCAGGGAGTCAAAGGGAGTCACCAACTCCCCCTCCAAGCAGTCTAGATCCATTTTGGGGAGTTTTCCCAGGGTTTAAAATACCAGGGACAGATTTCCACCCTTCCCTTGCACACTTCACCAAACACCCCCTTACCACAGAGCTGGGAAACCAATCCTCAAATATTCAGCACTCACACAATTCCTGAATGTCATGACACTGCCCTAAAAAGAAAGGATAATTTCTATATTTGTTTAAAAAAAATCCACCAACCACAGTGACCAAATATGGAGGATAAATACAAAAATCTGATTTTCAGGCCAGGTTAAGAGCACAGGGCCATTATGTTTACTACAACTTTACCAACACTTTGCAAYCCCAATTAGAAGCAGGAATGCCAGGCTGGGCAGAGCAAAGCCTGATCTGGGGCTGTCCTGTCCTCCTGTCACACTCCACGTGTGTTTCAGAGGAATTAAGCACACGTGGTAATTGAGGAGAGAGCTAAGCCAGCAGCTCAGCTCCGCTCTCACTTTCTGCTGCTAATCCGCCCGGAATCCCCGGGCAGGTTTCTCCCTGGGAAGCAGCATGAGGACAGGGAGCTCAGGTCACCCCAATGTCCCAGGTCACAGCTCGTCACCAAAATATTCCTGGCTCCCCAGCAGGCAGAGAGGAAACCAGAGCTCCTGCACGCACAGAACAGCAAAGTCTCCCACCCCATATTCAGTTTAGGGACAGGTTTGCCTTTTAAAAACAGCCATGCAAAGCAGTCCTGTGAAATGGCCCCTGTGGGTGCACAGCTCCAGCTAGCAGCTGAGTTAAAAACACTTCCCCAGCTATTGAATTTGGGAGAACTCCTGGGGAAAAGACCCTTTTCATCCAYCCCAAAACAGTGTCCCAGTAGCAAAGATTTGTGCAGCATTTTTCTGACTTGCCAGTCCTATTACCCATCAAACTTCCATTCAAATGTCAAATATCCTGACAGCCTGAGGGATCACTGATTCCTGAAGGAATGGTGAATGCAGAATCCCGGCTCAGGCCCCAGGAGCTTTGTGGGTGACTTGAGGCTGAACAGTGCTGTTCATGCAACAGAGAGACGGGGACATCCAGGAGCTGGACAGGAGGAGAGGGCTCAGGAGAACCTCACCAGGTTCAGCAAGTCCAAGTGCCAAGTCCTGAATCCAGCTCAGGGAAATTCCAACCATGAGTACAGGCTGGGAGAGGAACTCCTTGAGAGCAGCCCTGGGGACAGGGACTTTGGGGCTGGTGAGTGAGGGCTGCCCATGCCCCAGCCATGAAATGTCCCCTGAGCCCCTGAAACCACGTGGGCAGCAGGGGAGGGGGAATTCTGCCCCTYTGCCCTGCTCAGGTGARACCCCACCTGCAGAGCTKCCCCAGCCCTGGGGTCCAGCACAGGAAGGATCTGGAGCTGCTGGAGGAGTCCAGAGGAGGCCACGGAGCTGCTCCAGGGCTGGAGCCCCTCTGCTCTGGAGCCAGGCTGGGAGAGCTGGGGGTGCTCACCTGGAGAGGAGAAGGCTCCAGGGAGAGCTCAGAGCCCCTTTTGGGGCCTAAAGGGGCTCCAGGAGAGCTGGAGAGGGACTGGGGACAAGGGATGGAGGGACAGGACACAGGGAATKGYTTYMMWSTGMMAGAGRGSAGRKWTRGATKGGATATTGGGAAGGAATTGTTCCSTGGGAGGGTGGGGAGGCCCTGGCCACGGCAGCAGGCTGTGCCTGTGAGCTAAGATGTAAAAGAGTGTGGGTTCTCCTTGGGTCCTTTCCCAGAAGGACAAACAGCATCAGACACAAACTGCTMCTCTGTCCATCCCACCTGCCCTCTGCCACCCTCTCCCAATCTTCCAATCTCGCAGAGCCACAGATGCTGCTCCCTGTTGGCACAAATCCCTTCAGCTGCTCATCACCCTTTGCACCCACAGGAGTCCAGCTGGGCTCTGCAGGGCACCCTGGGGCACACACAGGTTTTGGGATCCCTCAGGGTAAGARGAGGCAACTCACACAATTCCACACATTAGCAGAGCTGAAAGACTGAGGACTTCTACAGCAAATCCACAACCTCTTCCCTTCACTTGTGAACATCCACCCCAGTGCTCAGAGGGGCAAAGCATCAGGAATTCTATTTTGATTCAAGGCAAACAGTCAAACCTAACACACAGTCACTCTTTGCTGTAATTAAAAGATTTCTAATTTSGACAAATCACCATCAGCCAGATGAACATTAAGGCATAAAGTAAAAGATCTGATGTTCTCAGCCCCACAGCACAAGGATTCAGCACCCATTTACAGCGTGTCTTATCCTCTGGGATCAGATCAGGAAAGCTTGGAAAAACATGAAAAACACGAGTCTGGTGTGGATTCTGTCCCCCATTATCTCTGTGGCCGGGATCAGAGTACAGCCAGCAGAGCCACGGGGCAGCACAGCCACATCCACACAGCCACTGCCCTGAGCCCTGAGCACCCCAGAGCTGGACTGGGCATGGCCAGGGCCTCAGGGCAGCAGACAKGGCAGGGCACAAACCAAAATAGCTGGGCCTGACTCAGCAGGAGCGTGGCTGACAGCCCCGGGGCTGCTCTGCACTGAGCCAGCACCGCCACAGCCCCACGGCCCTGAAGGGAAGGTAAAACCACATACTACCGCTGCAGGAGATCCTGTCCTACATCCCAACCTGCAGGAGATCCTTCCCACACACCCCAATCTGCAGGAGATCCTGTCCTACATCCCAACCTGCAGGAGATCCTTCCCACACACCCCAATCTGCAGGAGATCCTTCCCACACCCCCACTCAGCTGAAAAACCCCACAGCCAGGACCAGCTCAGTGGCACACCCTGCCCACCCAAACCATCGCGCCCAGAACCTTCCACCTTCTCCTGGGCCAGCTGAGCTCTCTGTTAGTATTTGCATATTCCAGAGCTGCGATATTAAGGGACAGAGAGTTCACAGCACTCAGAATCACAGAGTGATTTGGGTTGGATGGGACCTTAAATATCATCCCATCCCATCCCCTGCCATGGGCAGGGACACCTCCCACTGTCCCAGGCTGCTCCCAGCCCCAATGTCCAGCCTGGCCTTGGACACTGCCAGGGATCCAGGGGCAGCCACAGCTTCTCTGGGCACCCTGTGCCAGGGCCTCCCCACCCTCCCAGGGAACAATTCCTTCCCAATATCCCATCCAACCCTGCCCTCTGGCACTGGGAAGCCATTCCCCTTGTCCTGGCACTCCATCGCTTGTCCCCAGTCCCTCTCTAGCTCTCCTGGAGCCCCTTTAGGCCCTGCAAGGGCTTTGAGGTGTCCCTGGAGCCTCCTCTTTTCCATTTCTGAYGTTTGTTTACTGCAGCTTGAAGCTGTGCTTGCTTGTGG
Organism: Malurus melanocephalus; assembly: GCF_030028575.1. Taxonomy (NCBI): domain Eukaryota; kingdom Metazoa; phylum Chordata; class Aves; order Passeriformes; family Maluridae; genus Malurus; species Malurus melanocephalus. Next base: position 215,993 of record NW_026623901.1, on the reverse strand, counting down.
AAGAAAACCCAATGGTAATCCCCTAAGAGTTATAGACATTGAAACACAGAATCACAGAACYATTGAAATATTTCTAAAATATTCTGTTTGTTAAGCCTCTAAGTGACCCATCAGAGCAGGAACAATGTMACTCTGGGGAGGAGCAGGCACAGGGTTCTGACAGCTTCACAAAGCAGAGCTGCCCCAAACCTACCCCAATAAACACCAAAACTGAAAGGAGAGAAGGAGAAATAAGCACAGAGTGAGATAGCTCAACTAAATATTCGTGGCAGTCRCCCATCAAACCACTCCTGCGGTGCCCAGGCCTCCGAGCACTGCATCTACAGCACTCCCAGCATGGTGTCCCAGAGGAAGCCACGCCGCTCTGCCTTCCAGAAGTAGCATCATTAGCTCACTGCTCCTGGCTCTCCACAATTTACAACCATTCCCACACTTTTAAGAAGCTGCTCAGGCTTCCAGGCAGCTGAGAGGACACCAGGAGTAGCAGGGTTGCATCCAACCCTTTGTGTCTCTGGGAGCCCATCAGCAGCTTCCAGCTGCACACAGAACCATATCTGGGCGGGTTCTGCACCACTGGGCACAGGGGTGAGCAGGAGGGGCTGGAAGGCTCTGCTTGCACCGTACCTGACTGGTTGTTSCGCATGCGGATGGCCTTGGCCTTGGCCAGCTCCAGGGCCGTGACCCAGCGCTGCCTCTCCACCTCCGAGTTGGCCTTCAGGTGGTAGGTCCTGCCGCCGTTGGACAGCACGATGTTGCACGAGTCCTCGGTGTCGATGTGGGCCGTGGACAGGTTGATGGTGCCCCGGCAAGTGTGGGCCATCTCYGCCTGCGTCCTGCACGGGAACAGACAAGGAAGGGTCAATGCCTCTGTAGCTGACACCAGCACAGCACAGAAGCACCCTCCTGCACAGCTCAGACCCGTGCAGACACCTCGAGCTGGCAGCACTCGTGTCCAAGCCACCAAAGCTGGACAAAGTCCTCAAACAGAGAAGCAAGAACAGGGTGAGGTTTTTAGATGGARCTTGTTCCCTTGGAGGAACACCATCCCATCACTCCCTATACATCCACGTCCCACTGTGTCCGCTGCCTCTGGCTGCTCAAAAAGCAAAGTCACCGAGTACACCACRCTGGCCTTTCTCATGCCATTTCCACTGCTGCTCTTCTCCCTTCTCCCAGCTGTCCCACCTCCAGCATCCCACATTTTGTGGCTCTTTAGAGCCTCTCCCTTCCATCATTGTTTTTGTCTAAGAGTGCTTAGAGCTTGCATGTCCCAGCTCTAGGGTGGCAGCAGGAGCAGGGCAGTGCCCATCCCCTGAGCTGGCACTGCTGGGGCACCTCCAGTGCTGGGACAGCTCTGGGAGCCTCCTGACAGGAGAGCCCTGGAAGGGCTGGAGCGAGTGAGTCCAGGGCAGGGAACGGAGCTGGGGAAGGGTCTGGAGCCCCAGGAGCGGCTGAGGGAGCTGGGAAAGGGGCTCAGCCTGGAGCAAAGGAGGCTCCGGGGGGACCTTGTGGCTCTGCACAACTCCCTGACAGGAGGGGACAGCCGGGGGGGTCAGGCTCTGCTCCAGGGAACAGGGACAGGAGGAGAGGGAACGGCCTCAGGCTGGGCCAGGGCAGGGGAGATATTGGGACACTCAGAAAATTTCTTCTTGGAGAAGGTGGTCATGCATTGGAACAGACTGCCCAGCGCACTGCTGAAGTCACCATCCTTTGGAGTGTTCACAGAAATGTGTTCATGTGGCACATGAGGACATGGCCTGGTGGTAGCCTCGGCAGTGGCAGGTTAATGGTTGACCTCAATGATCTCAGAGGGCTTTTCCAACCTCTGTAATTCTGTAAGAACATCACAGCACAGGACTCTGCTGGTCTCTTGAGGGAAGTGTTACAGGCACAGCCTGGGGCTGCTCTCAGAAAGTGTCAGACCAMGTTCATTATGGGATGGAGATACAGTCCCTCCCAGGGAAGAATGGGCAGCAATCCAGGGATTCCTACTGCCAACCTTATCCCTGGGCTTGCCTGTTACCAAAGGAAGCCACTCTGCCTGACACAAACTCAAATCTCCAAACCCCTCCAGAGCCCAAGGACATTTCTCACCTGCTCAGCCCTGACACTGCTTTGTGGTACACGTTTATCCCAGGGCCACATCTGAGCTCAACATGAGGACACAAAATCCTCCTGGTGCCTCCTAAACTTATGGTTTGTGTCTCAGCACCACAGAGTAAGTTCAGACCCAGGGCACAGCCTGGTTACACCTTTTTGCAGGGGGTGAGTTGGCCCCAAAGGAATCAAGCCCCARTTTTCATTCCCAAGTCACCCCTTCATTCTGCAGCATGTACTGTGCTCCCAGGAAGGATCCCTTCCCACCTTGAGAGAGCTGCTAAAATCATTTTCTCCTCTGCACCCAGCAAAGGTCTGCAAGGTGACTGCCCTAAATCAGCTGCAGCCATTCAAACAGTCTCRCTCCCCTGCCCAAGGAAACCAGGACTGTGCTCCCCGAGCTCCCTTCCCATGCCAATCTGCATGGGAAACCAATTCCTATCAATCAGCACCCACACACGAGACAGGCACCTGACCCAGCTCGGAGCCAACAGCAACCTCCTGAGTCCACACGCAGAGAAAGAAGCAGAGGTGCCCTTCAGAGCCCTCGTGGTCAGCTGGATCTGCTTATTCACCACTGGCACTCGGCTCTTGCATAACGCGATCCCGGCAGATTTCCCAGTTCCCCCTTCCCGCAGCGATCTGAGCACTACACATGGAGAGCACCTGGCCGAGGGAGGTCAAATGTGGACATGCAGTGCATAGAGGTGGAGGCAGCTGAACCTCCGGGAGTTTTTAGCTCTGTGAGGGAGCAAAAAGCGCTGGGATTCGCCYTCAGAGAGACGGAATTAGAGCTATGCATGGGAGGCTGGGGGGGAGCTTGCAGAGAGTCCTGGCCAGTACACACCAGAGGGAAAAAACAGCCCAAAATACCACAGCAAGGACTAAAGCACCCACCCAGAAAGTGGACAGCAAACATCATCACCTCAACATCAATACACCCCTTTTCCCAGCAGGACAATCCCAAAGCGCCAGGACGTGCTCCATGGAAGCCCAGAGTGAGGAGTCCAAGGAAACAMTGCTCAGCTCAGGCACCCAGCTCCAGAGAGAGCAGGCCAAGAACTGTGGACAGATGTCATGGCTTATCCCCAAAATTGGCCCTGTGGCAAGTGAAGTGCTGTTATGGAGGTGCTAAGATCATCAGAGAGCAGATTCCTTACTTCCAAAGCAAGGATATCCTTCACCACGATGGCAGCACATCCCTATTTCAGCTGTCAAACCCCCTCTGGATGCATTAGGTCCCAACCCCCCAAACGGATTTTGTCCAAGCCAGCAGATGTTGCTGCTCTGAATACACACTTTCCTTTTTTATTTCAACACAACCACAGAAATTTCAGACTGRTGAAAATTCTGGCATCACCATCACCCACCCTACCCACCAGCCCCAGCACAGCTCTTGTATCCCAGCCACTCACAATGACAGATCTTGTAACAATCTTCAAAGATTTTCTTTTCAAAATATTATTTATAGCATTTCTCCTGTTTTTTGAGTGAAAAAGCTTCAGCTCTTCAACACCACAAACCTAAACACAGAGAGCTTGACAAGATAATTTACAGCATCAGTTCCTTAATAGGGCTTCAGTATAAAACTCCTGGAGTCTGAATTTCAGTGACTTGGATTCTGCAGCCTTGACAGAGCAGCCACACACTGCAGTGCCATAAAAGAGCAGCAAATTATAATTTTAAGAGCTGCTTCCCAGTTCTGAAGGGACACTTGAGCTCCAGGAGGCTGCTCAGAATGCCAGTGCTGTGCAGGAGAAAGATGCTCCCAATTTTTAACAACTGTACCAAATCTTCCCAGATATAAACAACAGATCTCCCTGTAAGGGCCCACAGGACAGGTTTATCAACAGAGCAAAGAGAAAAAGGTGAAAAAGGAGATAATAAAATGCTTTTTGTCTGCCAGCTCCACAGCTGTGGTTTTGGTGATATCCAGCAGCCAAAAATTGAGCTCTGGATGCTGGGAGGATGATGCTGACACATAATTTGTAAATGCAACTGTGTGGCAGTGCTGCAAGTTCATAGGATGGGGCAAGAAATGAACAGCCCCAGCTCACACTTGGCCCCCAACACTTAACAAGCACAAGGGATTCCTCTGGAATTGCTCTGAAAATTTCCTTCCCCCCAGCAAGGCTCAGCACCATTCTGGGTAGTCTTGTCCCCGCTGAAAACCTCACCTATTGTCTCAGAGCTGACAGAAGCAAGCAGAGAAACCTTGCAGTGAACCAAGACCGTCCCCGTGACCCCAGGCACAGCCAAATTCCTGCCCCAGCTGTCACAGGAGGTCAGGGAGCTCCCAGCAGCCCAACCCCGGGACCAGAGCATTCCTGCAATCCTGGCAGCTCCAAAGCTACCCCAGTTCAGACAAACAGGGCAGGTATGACACGCTGAGGGACCCTGTGATGTTCTGTCCTGGCYGGGAGCATTCGGCTGGTCTGAGGGTGCCAGAAACTCTGGGGATGGTGAGGGACAGGTCTGCAAACCAGCTCAAACACCTGACACTCAGCAGGAGCTACACACACTGAGCTGAGGCTGCCCCAGAGCAGGCTCAGAGGAGCACAAGGTGACCAGCACTTGGAGACTCAGGAGCTCTTGTCCTCCCTGTGCCAGCATCTCCCTCTCCCTCGGCTTTCACTCACTGTGGTTACACCACAACCAGTGAAATCCAGGTTTGTATGGCAGGAGCTGCAACTGAACCCCCAGYGTCCAACCACACTCCAGGGACTTCACCCCAGTGTCATCCACAGCTCACGAGCAGCCTCTGGCTCAGCCTTCCCTTGGGAAAGCAGTTTCAGCCCTGGAACACACAGGGGGCACCAGCAGCCACATGAGGCCATTTGAAGGGCATCACTCAGCTCCCTGGGCACTATTTACCCAGCAAYTGAAACAGCATCTAATGAGATTGGGAAGGAATTGTTCTTGGGAGGGTGTGGAGGCCCTGGCACAGGGTGCCCAGAGAAGCTGTGGCTGTCCCTGGATCCCTGGAAGTGTTCCAGGCCAGGTTGGACAGGACTTAGAGCACCCTGGGATGGTGGGAGGAGCCCCTGCCCAGGGCAGGGAGTTGGAATGAAAGGTCCCTTCCAGCCCAAAACTATTCCATGACTCCATGATTGTGAAAACATCACTGTTTCTTATACCACTGATCTCTCCAGACTCAGAGATTAAGACTTGTTTTTCCCACTGTTTCTTTCACTAAGTAGAAACCAGTTTATAAATTGCACTTCTCCATCATACTGGAAGATAATGTAACATTAAGGGTTCTACAGCCATAGAGGAATAGTTGTACTTGTGGCCTAACTGGGAAATGCCCTTTGGAGTCAGRTGTAAAGACTGCTGCAGGCAGAGGGAAGGAGAGGAATCAAGGACAGGGAACAAGGCAGGCAGAATTGGACAATTCAGTAGCTGGGGACAGTATTTTATTTCCTTCCCAAGGGTGGKAGGCAGCACTAGAGATGCCACAGCCACGAGTCCTTGCTATGCCTGAGCAGCTCAGGATGCAGGACACAGCACAAGGACTTCCATGCAGAATCCAGAGTCTACCAAGGCTCTCAGGATGAGGCTGAGCTCTGCCATCCCTCACAGCATTCCCACAGGGCGCAGGGACAGGAGCTGCAATCCCCTTTGCTCACTGCCAACAAAAGGCTGTTGTGCCACCACCCCCTCTCAGTGTGACCGTGCCGGACAACAGCTCCCTGATGGCTCAGCTCCTGCTTTGAGAGCATCCATGCCCACATCTGGAGCATGGATTCCCTGTCACCCCCACCCCACACTCCATATTTGAAATAGGAGACGCCCCTGTTCCAGCAGACCACCCACACAAGTGCTCCAAGGCACATCTCCCAGTAAACTGAGATTTCGCACGTCCATTGCTCAGAGTTATTGGGGGTATAAAGCCAGTGAAATCTCTGCTTCCCTTTTCAGGCATGAGAAAACTCAAAAAGCACTTGAATTTGAACTCACATGCYTGAAACCAGGACATGGAACATTGAAAGCAACCCTCTTGGGGTTATTACTCTCCCYGGGTTCAAGGAAAAAAGGGATTTATGACAACTCAATCCCAGAACTCAAATGCCCCAGGGGAAGCAGGAGTCTGGCTCCAGAGGTATTTTCCCAGYGAGTTCAGCACATCACAACCGGTTCAGCAGGGCTCTCACAAACCACAAGCTCCGTGTGACAAACAGCTCAGATTTTCCCTTTCCTTCCTCTTTTCACCTTCCCCAAACCCAAGGAAGCACCAATCAACCCCAAACAAGCACACAGCAAGTGCTGAGCTGAGATTGCTATAAAAAAACCACGATTTAGCTCTATTTAAAGGCCAAGTAATCTGCAGCTGGCTGCAGTCAGGATGGGCATGGATTGGGAATGAGCAGGTTTAAGGGAAAGCCTGCAATCCTGGCTGCAATCCTGGCTCAGCCAGTAGCAATCCTGGCATCCTCACCACCCTGAGGGATGCAATCCAGGCTGCAATCCTCACCACCCTGAGGGATGCAATCCAGGCTGCAATCCTCACCACCCTGAGGGATGTCTGCAGCTCGGGTACTCACCACCTCCACAGATCATGGGAATATTCCCCTCCAACCACCCAGCAGCTTCCTGAGCCAGTTTCTAGGACAAACCCCTGCCCACACTGGGACACAACACCAAAGAGCTTCAGCAAYATCTCCCAAGCACAGATTTAAGGAAGATTTGGGCACACTGTAAGAAAGCAAGAAGCACAGCAATCTGGAATTCTCATTCCTTTCCCCAGTGCTTTTCCACTTTAATTTGGCTCCCAATGAAGGAGAGAGGAAAAACCGGGAAGACGCCTCCTTGCTCCACACCATTTACAAACAGCCTTTCTCTCTCTGTGCTTCAGGAAGGGAAAAAAAAACTCCAGAGGAGCTTGGGGCAGGCAATTTGTCAGACAAATTCTCCCAATGTCACAATGCAGGACCTGGCATTGCCTGCCAGGAAGGTTCCATGCAACATCCCAGGAGCACATTTTGCCAACACCAACACTTCCTGGTCGGMGGCATCTCCGACGCGAGAGTTCCATCAGAACATTCCCTGCTGGGGAAGTGCATGGGTGTAAGACTCACTCAGGGCAAGAAAACCAACACTGCCAAGCTGAAAGGGCTCTGAAAGCAGTACCTAGGCCTCTCCTCACTTCTTTTCCTAAAGGAAAGAGGTAGAGCTGCTGGGTGGCTGTGCAGCAGAGGGCAAGCTCTTCCCAAAATTCAACATAGCCGAGTTGGGTGCCAAGTGCAGGGGCTCATTTCTTGAGCAACCTGTGTAAAACCTGCACAAACGCACACAGATGTCAAAATTCCTTCCCTGCCAAAATGAGAATCACAGCAAAAGGCACAGCTCCCTTCCCCTCGTTCCTCAGTGTTATTTCAGCAGTGCTCCAACTGACAAGACTCCCACCCCACATACAAGGATACCCTAAAACCAGCCCATCCCACTGCACACCTTCAGGACTGGCTATTATACCACATTTCTGCCTCTCTCACATGCTTGGTGCACGTTTTCTGCCAGGAAACCTCAGCAGTGGGTCCGGAGATAAACTAAGCCACAGTGCAGATATCAGCAGTTATGGTTGGCAAAGGGACTTTGTGTTGGGGTTTTCATTGAAAAAAAAAAAAGATAAAACTAATGTTAAAAAATTACAAGCAAGCACTCCCACGCCTCCTACCATGCTGTGCTATCTCCTCTGCACCTCTGGAGGGGCTGGTGTGGCCCTGGCTGATAAGGGTATCAGCCCTGCAAACAAACGGGCACCCACGAAGCTCCTGGAGGCACTGGTTTGGTGTTTCACCGGCTCCCACCATCCCCCAGCTCTGCAGGGCACGGAACAACCCCAACCTCACTGCCACCCGACACGGCTGCAGCTCCCCAAAATGGGCTGTGACCCCTTCCCTTACTGCCAGAGCAGAATTAAAGGAACTTGGCATAGGGAAAGGACCTCAAAACGTGGTAAGAAGGAAACGCTTTAGGAAGCGGGGAATGGCTGTGGGGAGCTGGGAATGGCTGAGGGGAGCTGGGAATGGCTGTGGGGAGCTGGGAATGGCTGAGGGGAGCTGGGAATGGCTGAGGGGAGCTGGGAATGGCTGTGGGGAGCTGGGAATGGCTGTGGGGAGCTGGGAATGGCTGTGGGGAGCTGGGAATG